>NC_058403.1:43812369-44112369 GCF_002201575.2 Neomonachus schauinslandi | reverse complement strand
AACAAGTAAAAATCTGAACAGACTGAAAAACCAACAACTCCTCTTAGATCTTTAAAAGAGGTGAGATCATAAGGCAAACCTCTGCCTCAAAGCTGGAGAGACAGATAGGCAAATACAAGGAATCATGGCTTCCCAGAACAGAGACTCATGAATGGAAACTGCTATGGGAACCAGTGCTGGGGAAGGAAAATATGAGCTATAACTGATAAACTGCTAGTGGATTACTGTGGACAAGTCTGAAAGTTAAAAACTCCATGGGGCCTCAGTCATAAAACAACAACCATAATTTGTAAGTTTTACCTCCAAGCACTTGACCAGGTTCTTAAAATTAATATTGGAGGAAAATTCCCTCACACTTTAGGTGGGAGTAGGAGAAAAGGAACTATTTAGAAATGTGTCAAAGCACTCTTTTCTTCGTAATAAAACCTGCCCTAAAGGTAAACTAGTTAACCATAACTTAACTGGCTGGAGTATATCAAAACCTAAGTGACCTGGGGAAGGGAAATACGCAACTCCAGCTCACCATAGGAATCCTGTTCCACTTAAGGGAGGAGAAAAAAAAAAACGGAGAAACACTTGTGAAGTTCACAGTCCAGAGGTATAGCCTCACTGAAAGATTCAGATTTAATCATAGGACTATGGAGTGCTTCCTCTCCCCTCATACCTCATCACTACATTACTAAAAGCTTATTTACAATAGTTTCTTAGACTTAGTATGTCATGTCCACTATTAAGAAAAAAAATTACAAGGCTTGTCAAAAGACAAAAAAAAGAAAAAAAAAAAACAACTGTGAAGAGACCGAACAAGCATTAAAATTAGACATGTCAGGGATGTTAGAATTATCAGACCAGGAATTTAAGACAAATATGACTAATATGCTAACAACTTTAATGGATAAATTAGACAGCATGTGAGAAGAGCTGGGCAATGTAAGTAGAGAGATGGAAATCTTAAGAATGAACCAAAAAGAAATACTAGAGAGAAAAAACACTGTCACAGAAATAAAGAATGCCTTTGATGGGCTTAGTAGAACACTGGACATGGCTGAAGAAAGTATCTCTGAGCTAGAGGATGTGTCAATATAAACCTTGAAAACCAAAATGCAAATGGAACAAAAACTGGGGGGAAAAAAAGAATATCCAAGGGCTGTGGGAAAACAGCAAAAAGTGTAACATAAGTGTGATGGGAATGCCAGAAGGAGAAAAGAAAAAGGAATAGAAGCAATATTTGAAACAATAATGACTAAGAATGTCCCCAAATTAACGTCAGACACGAAACCACAGATCCAGGAATCTCAGAGAACACAAGCAGAATAAATGCCAAAAAACCTCATACCTCAGCATGTCATTTTCAAATTATAAAAAAATCAGAGATAAAGAAAAGATCCTGAAAGAAGCCAGAATGAAAACAAAAACAAGCCAAAAACAAACCAAAATCACCTTACTTATAGAGGAACAAAGATTAAGAATTAGATCTGATTTCTCCTCAGAAACCATGCAAGCAAGAAGAGAGTGAAGTGAAATATTTAAAGTGTTTAGAAAAAGAAAAAAAAAAACACACCAACCTAGAAATCTATATCCTGTAAAATTATCCCTCAAAAGCAAAGGAGAAATAATGACTTTGTCGGGCAAACTAAAATTGAAGGAATTTGTTGCCAGTAAATCAGACTTGTCTTGCAGGAAATGTTAAAAGAAGTTCTTTAGAAAGAAATTCTTTATAGGTCAGAAACTCAGATCCACATAAAGAAATGAACACTGAAAAAGGAACAAATAAAAGTAAAATAAAAACTTTTATTTTTCTTATTCTTAGTTGATCCAACAGATCCAAAATAATGCTAACAATCTATTCAATTATGTATGCTGGTGTGTGTATGTGTGTATGTGTAATGTAATATATAAGTAAAATGAATGGCAATGATGACACAAGGGATAGAAGAGAGGAATTAAGATTATTTAGTTATTACAAGGTACTCACACTACCCTTGAAGTGGTATAGTGTTATTTGGAAGTAGATATGATTAGCTATAAATATATATTTCAAACTGTGGAGCAACCACTAAAAAGAGTAAAGAAAGAAGTATAATCAATATGGGGCTCTTGGGAGGTTCAGATAGTTGACCCTCCAATTCTTGGTTTCAGCTCAGTTCATGATATCAGGGTTATGAGACTGAGCCCTGCATCAATCCTTTAATTAAAAACATTAAATAAATTAAAAAAATATTTAAAAAAGAAGTATAATCAATATGCTAAAAAAGAGAAATGCAATCACATAAAATGCTTAATAAAAAAAAAAGAGTGGAAGACAAAAGTAAGAACAAAGAACAAGAACAACAAGTAGAAAACAGTAACAAATATGGTAAATATTAATCCAACTACACCAGTATTCCCTTTGAATTACAAGGGTCTAACTGCAACAATTAAGAGACAGAGATTGTCAGAGTAGATCAAGATGGTGGGTAAGGCTAAAAACTTTTTACTTCCAGAAAAATAAACCAATGATAAGCTTATTCAATCCAGTTCTTTCTGCCTTAGGAATTTAGAGAATCCTTTCGGATTCTGCCAATATGCTGTTAGTTCTAATTGATTGCATACCTGTGAATATTCTTTTTTTATTTGTTTTATATGTACTTTATAGACATTTTAAAGAGAAACTGGAACACATGATCAACCAGTTCTACTAGCCAGATGAGCTTTCAATCAGAAGCCTTATTTCATTTTGAATACTTCCACAGGTAGGTCAATTTAACTTTTTAAAGTAATTCTATACCTTTGTTTTACTGAAATCAGTACTTTTTTGGGAAAAAAAATCTGGATCATATTTATCTTGGTATCTCTCTCCAATATTTACATTTTCCCTTCTTTATCGAAGTTTCCCATATATATAATTAACCGTATATATTTAAATTGTACAATTTGATGTGTTTTGACATATATATACCCCTGAGAAACCATCGTTATAATTGAGATATCAGATGTTTCTTTTTTTTTTTAAGATTTTATTTATTTGACAAAGAAAGACACAGTGAGAGAGGGAACACTAGCGGGGGGGAGTGGGAGAGGGAGAAGCAGGCTTCCCACGGACCAGGGAGCCTGATGTGGGGCTCGATCCCAGGATCCTGGGATCATGACCTGAGCTAAAGGCAGACGCTTAACCACTGAACCAGCCAGGTGCCCCAGATGTTTCTATTACCAGCAAAAGAGATACCTTCCACCATTTGCAATCCATTCCTCTTCTACCACTGTCCCAGACAACTACTGATCTGCTTTCTCTCACTATAGAAATTAGTTTGCATTTTCTATAATTTTATATAAATGAATCATATAGTATGCAATCTTTTTTTGCATGGATTCTTTCTTTCAGCATGATAAATTGGGATTCATCTATGTTGGTACATGTATTAGTAGTGTTTTCCTTTTAGCTGCTGAGTAGTATTCCATTATTAACTTTTTCAAGCATAATTTCGTATCTGTAGTAAGGGTTCACATATTTAAAGACAATTTTTTTTTTTATTAAGATGATACTTAAATTTTCTCAGGAACATAGCAGAGAAATAGTACCTAGGATATCATCATCCTTTTTTTCATATACTATGTCCTCAATTCTCTATACTTAAAGTTAGAAAAAACTGATTAATTTGCTTTATGGCTTAAATAAATTAGAGAGAAGAAAAGGTATATCTAATACATGTTACTCAACATCTTTTGCCACCTCAGTCCTTCCCTCCACTCAAGCTGACCCAGGAGTTGATGGGAATAGAATGTAGTAAAACTACCATTTAGCTACATAGTTCAATATACCAATAATAATGAAATTCCCTGATATGTTTTCAGTGATGTGAAAGGCACTAATCTTAAATCAGAAACAACAGAAGTGGGTAGGGTAGATTAATGATTAAGACAGTCCCCCCGCCCCAACCAAATTCCCTCCCTTTTATTACGCAAGGAGAAAAATAAAGACCTATGTAACAGGATGACCAGTGTATGCAGAAATGATACTATCTATTTTCCAAACTTCATGAATTATCAGACTTTGTTCATTGGAGTATGAGAGGTACTCTTTACTTTGTGGAGAAACAAGAAAAATAAAGACTAAAGAGCGTGCTACATTAAGAATCATTTTTGCCTTGTTTGCTGTTGTGTACCTACTGCTTGCACATAACACATGTAACACATAGTAGCTGCTCAATAAATATTTGTCCCAGTATTAGGTCTAATAAGTGTTGCCCAAGACCATGCAAATTCTCAAAAGCCGCAGAATGAGAAGTTGTAAATATCATTAGAGAACAGATTGTATATTTAAATCCAGAAGTGAAGTGTGGAAAAAAAGTATGATGGGAGTGGGTTGTCAAGATGAGGAGGGAATGGCATCAAGGAGAACATTTAGAAGACTGTTGCAGTAATCCAGGCTTGAGGCCACAGGGCCTAGGAAAGCCTGGTAATAAGAGGTACCAAAGGGGTTGGTTAATTTGGTAACTGATTCATGGTTGGTAGGTAAGAGAGTGAGAATGTTAAAGGTGAAAGAGATGAAAACATAGGAGAGTAAAAGTTTTGAATCTGGGTGACTGGGAGAATTATGATAGTTCCTGTGAACATAGAAAGCTGAAAGCAGGGATTGATTTGTAAATAGGAGTGGAGAGGTATATGAGGCTTGGAACTTTACCTTAAAACTTTTACTTTAGCCCTTTAAAATATAAAATGAGCCTAGAATATAGGAAATGTTGAGAGAAGCAGGAATTCAAATAGCTATTATTTCCCTAAGTAAAGAAAAAGAAAATTGGAGAACATATTTTGGTCTCTGAAAAAGGTTTGAAAAGTTTTACCTCTAGTTAAAAATAAAAGCCATGGATTTAACAATAAAAAAACTTAAATTTTTAATTTTAAGAATTATATATGCAGCAAATGCATCATATAAATTACTTTTCAATTATTTTACACAGCAAACACAACTGATTTTTTAAAAATAGGCAAAGAATTTTTTGTAGAGAAGAAAATGTTTGTGTTGCCCTAAGGGTATAGAATGAGATAGTTGTCTGGCTTTTTAAATTAACAATATTTTGTGAAGTCTTAGTGAATAAAGCAAGAAGTAAAAAAAGATAAGTTCAGAATCAAATGGCATTTTCTTTTAAAAATCATCATCTCTATCTTTCAAATCATGTTATAATATCTCAAAAGCAGGATTTCTTATTACTGGTACCACTTCCTAAAAGGCTGAATAGTTACTGACTTTGTGGCTGATGAATTCAAATAACAAGCCATTCTTGGATCAATTTTCTGACTTCAAAAGTAAATGACTTGTGAAATAATATTCTAATTTTACCTTATCTTTAAAACTGACTTACTTTCCTTATTAACAAAGAAGTGGATATCATCACAGTAGCTAGAACTTACAAATTTTTCAAGTACTTAACTCATTGGAAAAAAGAAGTGTCACCAGCTTATTTCCACAGCTTGTTGTTGTGATAGATATTTTATGACTAAGCTGCCATCATAAGGCTGAATTTCAGGAATGTGAAATCATAGACAGGGTACATTTCTGAAACTGCAAAAGGGATAAATAACTATATGTCAGCCAAAATATTTTTCCTTAGCTTTGTTATAGCCATTTAATATAAAAGCATACATTTCAACGAGGGATTGAAAATATACTTTTCACTACAAAATTATATTTCATAAACAGGGATTACTAACAAAAAATGGAGAGATTAATCTCTTTTTAATGTAAATAAAGGAAATTTTATAATGTAAATGTAATGTTCTTATGAAGAACATTTCAAGTGCAAGCCTTCTGTTATTATCAAATTTCATACACACAACAGAAAAGTATAATTCTATAATGGATATCAATATATCATTACCTAGTTTTAATAAATGGAAACATTTGAAGGATGTGGTTTCCATCTGTTTTTGTGTAATTAAAAAACAAAACAAAACAAAAACAATTTTCCAGATAAATGAGTCCCTTTTGTAACCTCTTTAATCAAATTCTATCCCCAAAGTAACCATCAACCTGAAGTTGGTATGCAGCTTTTTCATCCAGGTTTTCATGTGTTTACTATAGACATATGTATAAATGAAAAATGAATAATATGTTATATGTGATGTAACAATACAATATCCATTATATAATATACAGTATATAATGTATACTACATTTCATACTACTATACTACATAGGGTAATACAATATTTTTGGAGTGTTTTTAATCTTTACTTAAAATGAATTATTTTATGAGTATTATGCCTTTAATTCAATGGTTCATTTTTAAAATTTCTAAATTTATCTATACTAACGCATGTACATCTGGTTTTTTCACTTTAACTACTGTATATTATTTCATGGCTGATTATACCAAAAGTTATTTACTTATTCTTTTATTGATAGAAATACAAGTCCTTTTCAAATTACTGTTATTGAAACCAATGCTGCGCTGAACAAATCTGCCCACATGTCCCTGGACACATATGAGAACTTGTTTCAAGTTTGAATCTGCAAGTAGAACTGCTAGATAGTAGGAAATATATACACATCTTCCATCATCTTGCTCTCCAAAGTGACTGTACCAGTTGATATGCTCCCTCAGAATGTATAAAAGTTTTCATTTCCCTACATCTTTTTTTTTTTTAAGATTTTATTTATTTGACAGAGAGAGACACAGCGAGAGAGGGAACACAAGCAGAGGGAGGGGAGAGGGAGAAGCAGGCTTCCCGCAGAGCAGGGAGCCTGATGTGGGGCTCGATCCCAGGATCCTGGGATCATGACCTGAGCTGAAGGCAGACGCTTAACGACTGAGCCACCCAGGTGCCCCATCTTGTCTATATGCTTACTTTTTACTTTTAAGAAGTGAGTTTAAAAATTGAAAGTTTGAATTTATTGTTCCCTTAACATAAAAAATATTAACTAAGATTCTATGCTAAATTTGGTATTTATAATGAAAAGACTTTAGGACCCAGGGCTCCCTCAAATAATTATGGGTCTTCTTGCATGGATTAACCATATTTAGCTACATAAAATTCAGCTGATAAACTGATCTCTCACCCTTACTCATGATCCCAGAAATAGAAGGAATTAGAATTCTCTAGTACCTAAGAGAGGAAATAAGATGACTGCTTTACATCCCAGTTCCATCTCTCATGAACTATATGATCTTGCACAACTTATTCACAGTCTCTGAACTTCAGCTTCTCCTTCGAAAAATGGTGATTATAATTGCAGTCTTACGCTATTACTTCAAAGATGTAAATCAGATAATGTTTTTAATACACAAACACAATGCTTAGCATAGAGTAATTACTAGAAAATGTTCATTCATCATCCTGTATGGAGCTAGGCAAACTGTCATGTTAAAGTCAATAAAATAAAATAAAATACCCTTTAATATATAATAGGAACTATGTATTTCTTCTTCTCCTTTAGAGTCTGGAGCATTTAAAGTAATACTATGATATTAGCTAATATTTAACAAATATTGTTTAACAAGAACCCTAAGGTTCACTTTTGTATATACTTTGGCCTTACGTGGTATACAGATTACAAAGTACAGCTAACTTGTTGGATATGTCCATAATATAGAACTGCTATTCCTAAGAGTGGCAGAGAAAAAAGTAGCAGACAGATATGTCAGTACCTATACTTTTCCCCTTTTATAATACAAACTGTTTGGGGTCAAAAATTTTCTCTTATTCATATTGATATTCCTACAATTGTCACATAGTCAGCATTCTTATGTCATAGCGAATGATATAGAATGAATGAATAAAGAAACAATTATCAGTTTTCTTCTTGTGCTAATTTTCAGGAAAACTGAAAGTTGTGAGATGGAAAGCATCCCTTGGCAGAATCAAATCACCTTCTTCATAAATGAAAGCACTAAAGTCTCTATTTGTGTACCAGTTGGCTATCACACATAGCAATTTATAAGCTCTAAACATCAATTTGGTTTGAGTTTGTTACCATACCCGCCCCAAATGCCAAACGGCTGAAAATGGGAGTGCAGTTGAGGGGGGCGGTTGGTGGAGAGAAGTGAGGGGTAGGGAGGGTGAAAGGTTCACTCCAATGTTTTGCTTTCAATTCTAAATCAAAAAAAGTTATTTGTTTCTTACTCTGTTAGGCAGCATGGGGCCCAAATTGTTATATAAAGTCCCTGCTCTGCTGGGAGAATAGAAGATTGAAAAAAAATTATTTTTTCATCTGGTCAATTGTTATATATTAGCAGCCTGAAAAAAAAAGTAACATATTCCAAATATGACAAATAAAAGGAGCTGTAACTCTAGAAATTATTTATAACATACAAAATATAGGAAGGACACATATTGATTATTAGTATATAAATGTTACAAGGCAGGCAGATAAATTAAATAACAGCCATGAATTGTATCACTGTATCAATCAGTAGGACTTGTGGATCATATAAAACAAGGAAGTCCAAGGAGCAAGGAATAGAAGCCAAGATAAGAATCATATCAGACTTAAGGCAAGAAGATGATGCTCACCACCAATGCCAGACTGGTCATTTCCAGATAGTCCCCTAGTCTTGTCCATATCAGTAACTGGAACTCCCATTTACTCAGTTGCTAAAGCCAGAAACTTGAGAGTCAACCATGGGTCCTCCATTTTGCTTGATCTCACATTTCCAAACCATTGTCAGCAAGTCTTGTAAGCTCTACCTTCAAGATGTATCTTGACTCCACTCACTTTTCCATCTCCATTACCAGCACACCAGTTCAAACCACCTTCATTTTTTGATGGAACTAATGAAATAGTCTTTCACCTGACTGCTTTCCTTTCACACTTGACCCCATCCAATCCCTTCCCTACATTGTAGCTAGACTCATCTTTTAAAGAGGTAATTCAGTTAATGTCCTCTGCTATTCCAAAACTTTCAATATCTTCCAAAAAGAACATAAAATATGATTCAAACTTCTCACCTGCATGCCCTGGCTCCAAGGAGCCCCAAATTCCATCATTATATCATGAACTTTGCTCCATTCACTGGAGTCCAGCTACAATTGCCCTCTGTCAAGACATAGAGAACTTTTTTCTCAGCTCAAGGTCATATGTTTTTTCTTATTTCTGGAATGCAGTTCACATGGCTGGGTTACTCTTATCCTTCAGACATCAGTTTAGATGTCAACTCCTTAGAGAGACTCTCTCTGACCTCTGCATCTGAAATAGGTTAACCTATCTTTCATAGCAACCAGGTTATTTCCCTTACAGTAGTGATCACAATGAGTAAATACTTTTATTTACTTGTTTATCATGTGTTGAATAAAATGAATAAAAATGTAGCAAATATAAATCCAGTAAGTATACTTTGTTTGCTTTGACTAGTATATATGGTTTACAAGGTAAAAAAGGAAAGCGCAAGTTATGCAATGTGGTTCATGAAAATAAAAATGCTACTAATCTTTGTGTAGGCATTTATATTTTCAAATTTAGTATGTTTATACATGATGAAGTACTGATGACTTCTTTTGCCATACTGATGTATATATATTTATAAAGAAGTAAATACATTTCAAAATTATCCACACACAATATTTTAGTAGAGGCAGAAATGATATAGTTTCTCATTTTAATCTGTCAATGTTGACTAGCCTACTTTTCTTTTTCAAATAATAAAATGTAATGAAGATCACAGACAGACAGTAACATGTCTTCAGGTTGAGATTAACTGACATTTGTCTCAGAAAAACAAGTAGTTTCTGGCATTTGATTCTTTACAATATTATTAGGGAAAGGCTTAAAACATTCCAGATGGGTTCAGTGTTTACCAACATTGTAATGTTTCCAAACAAAGAATATGTAAATTTTGAGTTTTGAAGTCAGCGCCATTGAACTTGTGAAAGTATATATGAATTATTTAAGAAGTGTGAAAGTAATGCTATGTTACATAAGAAAGTAAGTTCGAAAAAAGTCACAGTCAGGCTCTGGTTATGCATGGGCATGCTATATTGCTTTTTGGCTTTGGTTTTGTGTATTTTAAATGTACTAATTATTTTGGGGCGCCTGGGTGGCTCAGTCGTTAAGTGGCTGCCTTCGGCTCAGGTCATGATCCCAGAGTCCTGGGATCGAGCCTACATCGGGCTCCCTGCTCCGTGGGAAGCCTGCTTCTCCCTCTCCCACTTCCCCTGCTGTGTTCCCTCTCTCGCTGTGTCTCTCTCTGTCAAAAAAAAATAAAATCTTTAAAAAAATAAAAAATAAATGTACTAATTATTTTAAGAGGCTATATTTCTAAGGTGGTGATAGACTTTTCACTGGAATATTTTAGTTGTTATTATTCTTTAACATAGATGATTTAGTTAATAGTTGTATTAACTTACCAGTAGCCCCAAATATCTTCTAAGAGCAAATATACCATACCAATTAGGTTATCAACAGGAAGCAGATCGCACATTCAAATTGGGGGTAATTTAGGAAGGGTTTATAAAAGGGATTGTTTACAAAGATATATGCAGGATGTAGGGAAAGCATAGGAATAATGCAGAGCAAGAAAAGGGGGGGGGGGCAAAAACAAAACAACAACCCTGAAACCAAAACACAACTGTTACTGTCTTTGGGTCTTATAGAAGGGAGCCCAGCAGCTAACCTGAAAGCCAAGGAAAGAATTCCGAGAGAGAGAAACTGCCAGCCTGGAAAGGAGCAGTGACCCACCATCCATGGACATAGCCAGGCAGAAATAACCCAAAAGGAAGAGAGCCGAAAAATAAATACTGGGACCCCACTCTCCTTGCTGTTCCCATACAGTGTCTTAGGGTGCCAAGTCTGAGCACATGACCTGGTTTTACTTGATTTGGGCAGTTAATTTACTTTCTGTTTACTTTAAAAATGAGTTGACACAGATAAGTGTTCATCATTCATACTTTAATAATAATATTACTATGCTTTATTGACACCATAGATCGCAAAGCTCTTTCGTTATTATCTCACGTGTAGCCTCATAAAAACACAGGTTAAGAGTATGGGCTCTGAAGTAAGACTTCCTGGATTCACATCTCATTTCCCACTCATAAGCGGTGTGATTTTGGACAATTTTCTAATTTATGTACCGTTTTTTCATCATGTGTAAGAAGGGAATAGTAATGGGGCACCTGGGTGGCTCAGTCTTTAAGCGTCTGCCTTCGGCTCAGGTCATGGTCCCAGGGTCCTGGGATCGAGCCCCACATCGGGCTCCCTGCTCCGCGGGAAGCCTGCTTCTCCCTCTCCCTCTCCCCCTGCTTGTGTTCCCTCTCTCGCTGTGTCTCTGTCAAAAAATAAACAAAATCTTAAAAAAAAAAAAAAGGGGGAACAGTAATAATATCTCCTCCTGGGGTGTTGTGAGGATTCAATGAATCAATACATTTAAAGTGCTGAAAATAGTTCCTAGCATGTGGGAAGTGTTTATAAATGCCAGCTCTGATTTTCATTTCACAGGGACAGAACTGAAGTTCAATGAACTCAAAGGATTTAAGGCCATACAGTTTTCAAAAAATGGTGACAAGTAGCATGTGATCCAAGTTCTGACTTAGGATACAAGTCTTTTTATATTCTACATAATTACATCATCATGGTCGATTTTTTGTTGTTGTTGTTTAGTTTTCCTAAACATACTCTTTGTTGGCTTTGCTCATCACCATGTGCAGTTATTGCTTATCCTCACTCTGCTTTCATAGGGTAATGAGAAATAATAGTACATTCCATGGTGGCATGCTATTTATTCCAGTCTCAGATTGTGCTATTAATAATCAACCAACTCCGAAGTAGCATTTGCACACATGTAGATATGACTACAGTGCCACTTCCCTTAGTTATCTAAATGAATCAATCTAATTATTAATTTTAAAAGAGGGGTCTACCACTGGAAAATTTTAAAGTGTTGCTTACTGGATTTATTCAGTTCAGTGATGTCAGCACTGTGAATATTGCCTGGTCCATAGTAGCTGCTGAATAAATATTTGCTGAAATAACTAATTAATAAAAGTATTCCACCTAACATATTGCTAATATACAAAAGTTAAACTGCCTACAATACTAAAAGACCAGGAAAACAAGAATATCTAGATCTAGATGGAGAAGGATTGATAAGTCACAATGTGGAGTTTCTAGAGTTAGAAAGGCCTTAAATCAATGTGGCAAAACAACAAGACCATACTGAATTTTCTCAAATCGATTTAGAGATAGTCTGCTGAATTTTCAGTATCTTTCCATAACTGCTGTGAGAGAGAAATGCTGATGGTGCAATGGTAGGTTTTAAATCCAGATTGTAGCAAATAAGAATTTTATTCCATTAATGAATGAATTTTACTTCCCACAGAGTGAAATTCTTTATCTTGCAAAATGTAGTTGTTGAAAAACAAAATAAAACCCCTCACCTTAAGATAATCCAAACAGAACAGATACAAACTAGAGAAAACCAACCAAACCAAACCAAACCAAAGCACACCAGAATCAAAACTTAGCAGACCTAAAACAATCTCTTATTTAAATTCAGCCATGGATTCTTTACACGAAAACCACGGGAATGTGAGCGGAAGCCTGTGCTACTCCTAGATCTAGAGTGGAAAATACAATCTTTTGAAATGTTTCATTTTTTTCTATCATAATATTTAAAATGTTTGGGTATTGAAGTTTAGGGTAGTATTTAGAAGAAATAAAATAGAACATGATAGAACCTGAGGCTTATCAACTGCTAACCTTCAATTGTTTCAGAGTATCTTTATTCCAAAGAAAGGGATGTCTTTAAAATGTCTCTAAGTAAACTCAGTATCATGAATACATTTGCTATATCAAGGTTTTAGTAAGGTAGATCTAGTTTTCAAGATATTGATAACATCTTGTCTTGTTAGCACAAAATTTATCTTTTTTCTTTGTATTCAGTAGAGTGCTTCGAAACTTAAATGTTAATTTTGCCTTCTGTTTAAAGCCTACAACAACTTGCAAAAAGATATTCTCTTGAAATGTAAAAGTTCATGATAGTTTAAGATGGACATACATAATTCAAGTCTTCAATTTGTACTTCATTGATCTTTTGGAGTGATTTCCAGGAAAATCAGGCCCATATACTTTCAAAAGTAAACGCCAAACAAATTTCAAAAGAAATTATACATTATTTGAAAGGGATTTTTTCTTTCTTTTCTTTTCTTCTTTCTTTCTTTCTTTCTTTCTTTCTTTCTTTCTTCTTTC
The DNA here is from genome assembly GCF_002201575.2 of Neomonachus schauinslandi. Taxonomy (NCBI): domain Eukaryota; kingdom Metazoa; phylum Chordata; class Mammalia; order Carnivora; family Phocidae; genus Neomonachus; species Neomonachus schauinslandi. The sequence goes on along the minus strand of NC_058403.1, from coordinate 44,099,210 downwards.
TTTCTTCTTCCTTCCTTCCTTTTTTTTTTTTATCAGTGCCTTTTTATTCTGCTAAGGGAAAATAATGACAGTCTCTGGTGTAAATTACTAAATTAATATTAATATAAATTCAAAGCACCAGAGTAGTATAGAAGTAAATTGTGTTTTTATAATGTAACTGTTTTGTATATTCCCTTAAAATACAATCCAAATCATGAAGATTAGTTTCTTTCTTTAAAATTTTGCTAGTTGTGGCATAATTCTAAGGAACTTTTATCACATAAAAATAGTCCTCCATCCCATTCTTTCCCACATCTCAAATTCACCCTGCCTTCTTGATGCCTCATGAAATATTTAGAGTAGGGAGAAAACCACTCTTTAGGTCAACTGTGAAAGAAAAAAGACTAAAATTTCCAAAATTGGTTGAGGCAACACTAAAATTATCCACCATATTAAAATACAATCCCCTCCCCCAAAGAATAATACTGGATATTAGATCCTTTCATAATTATCCTAATAATTTTTCTCAAAACTTTTCCATAGATTCAGGACCTTTTTTGTTATGGTAAAATATGGACATAAGATGAAGTTTACTGTTTTATTTTTTTAACTTTTTTAAAAGATTTTTATTTATTTATTTGAGAGAGAGATAGAGAGAGTAAAAGAGAGCACAGGAGTAGGAGGAGAGGGAGAAGTAGGCTCCCTGCTGAGCAGGGAGCCTGACATGGGGGCTCAATCCCAGGACCCTGGGATCATGACCTGAGCCGAAGGCAGACGCTTAACCGACTGAGCCACCCAGGTGTCCCAAAATTTACTGTTTTAACTATTTTTTAAATGTACAGTTCAGTGACATCAAGTACATTCACATTGCTGTGCAACCATTACCACCATTCATCTCCAGAAGCTTTTCATCTTCTCAGCCTGAAACTACATATTCATTAGGCAATAACTTCCCTCTTCCCTTCCTCAGTCCCTAGCAACCACCATTCTACTTTCTGTCTCTATGAATGTGACTAATCTAGGTACCTCAGATAAGTGGAACCATGTAGTATTTGTCCTTTTGTGCCTGGCTTATTTCAGTTAACATACTGTTCTCAAGGTTTGTCCATGTCAGCATATGTCAGAATTCCCTTCCTTTGTAAGGCTGAGTATTCTTTGTATGTACATACCACATTTTGTGTTTCCCATTCATCTGTTGATGGACATTTCTGTTGTTTCCAACTTTTGGCTATTGTAAATAATGCTGCTATGAACACGGGTGTACAAGTCTCTGTTCAAGTCCGTGCTTCCAATTCTTTTGGGTATATATTTACAAGTGAAATTGCTGCATCATATGGTAATTCTATTTTTAGGTTTTTGAAAACTGCCATCTTGTTTTCTATAGCTAATTCAGGGCTTTAAAAAAGTTGAAATATATAAAAATCAAAAGAAGGAAAAAAGACAGGTTTGTACACCCACTGTAGATTGTAGAATTTCATACTAAAAGAGCCTTGAAGTTAATTATTTACCTACTCCATTAATTTATAATGAAATGCAACCCTGCTGTCCTGATTCCAGGGAATTTGTGAGATATGCAAACCCTGGTATCCTGATTCCCAGGCCAATGGTCCTACAAACCTATACTTTAATTTGGTATTTAAGACTTTGTTACAATTTTAGAAAAATGAATAAGCTTGATAACCTGTAGAGATAATTTATTTTTGCTTTGTATCACCTGAGACTTTTCTTATATATATATATTGCAGGAGCGATGTGGGCTATTTTGGCTTTTGATATCTTCTACTAAAATACCTGGCACCAGTTTAAGGACTGCTGTTGTCTGGAGAATTCTTAACCTTAAGATCAACACCTCCAAATTAATTCCTATACTAAATAAATTACACTCACACAAAAAACAAAGTCTACAAAGTATAACCACAGTGAATTCTTGAATCCTATAAATATGTAATTAAATTACCTCCATTTCAAACATAGGTTTTGTGCTTTTTTTCAGAAGCATTATAGCAATATTAATGAACTTCCACACATCCCCCTACTAACTAGGACCATAAGCACCTTCACAGATTGGATGATTTGATTAAAATAAAAATGAAATTGACACCTTGACTTGGTAGTTTGCATATTTCAGTAGACTTTCCTTCAAGTTAATTAATGTGTGAATATTTGACTATAGATTCAATTAACCCATAGGGTTCTTATTGCTGTATTTTTCATAAAACAGCATGAAACAAGGTACACTCATATTTAAAAAATGCCCAGATACATCTCCTTTAAATGAAATTAATACAATTTATTATGGTTACAAAATTAAATGAAAAAATCAGAAATGATAAAAATGAAATCTTATCTTATTAGTCCATAAATATGATATATGAATTATATTCTTAAATTACTATTTTGCCTAAGTATGTGTAAATAAATAATAAATGTGAAATGATAATCAGATATTATGAAAATCTTAATTTTCTCATTTTCTGAATTTTAATTATAAATATTGCATTGATGGGTTTATTTATAAAAAAGACTGGAGTTATAATGTATCATGGTTTTGTCATAGATACATGGTTTAAAGGAATTGTTTTACAAATATATGTGGGCATATATTAGATATGTTGATTGGCAATACTGAATAACAAAATTATATACATCAATCTTTATCAAACTCAAATATAAGTTATTCAGATCTATTAGTTTCTTTGAAAATGAGATACATCTATATCTCTAAGTTATTTGCTCTCATTACACATTGAAATATCCTATTGTATCACAGGATAATTAAATTTTAATTAAATTATTATTTTTGCATATATTTCTCTCTCTCTCCTTTACCAAAATGTGCATTATATGCCAGCAGTGACTACATCAACCTAATTTATTGCTTTATCAACAATGCCTAGCACAGCCTGGCACATTTTAGATGTTTAAGAACTATTTTCTGAATGAATAAAAACATATTTTTAGATCAACTGCCTGATTTTCTTTAGACCCCCTGCCTCACTTCTTTCAGACATGGTGTACTGACTTAAAAAAATCAGTTAGCAGGGACCCATGCTAAATTGTATGACTCATATTAAATTTCTGTTATTCATGGCAACTGTTCCTGCACCTGGCATTCTGCACAGCACTGAAGTTTACCTCTCAGTGTTAAAAAGAATTGATCACTTGATCACTTTTGCAGAAGACTCAAGCTGTTAGACCAAGATTACTTTGGGGATGCTATTAGAGCCTAGCAGGTGAAAAAACAAAGCCATTTATTTAACACAGTTTCTTACTGATAGTTACAGCAACTCTAGATGTGCACATTAATGAGGGAGGTTGTCTAGTTTGTGCCAAAAATGATGCATACCTATGAAATTTTTGTGCTGGTCATACACACACACACACACACACACACAATGAGATTCCTACTAGGTATGTAATAACAAAGCAATCCTTGCTCCCCATTGGACGGAAGACTCAGTATGGTGCATCACAATTACAGTATTGGGAAAACAACTCAAAAGGGCACATCTTATTGATGGAAGGAAGCTGAGTAATGTCTCTTAAAGAGATATGTCACTCAGGGTGCTTCATTGAGCTAATAGGGCTAATATAGGCAGACATAGGTGCAGTTTAGTGTAGACACCAGCTAAGTAGTTAGAGCAAGTATAAGGGGAGATAGTAAAGATTGACAAGCAAATCAAATGTTATTGTTTGCTTACATAATTATATTTCTCCTTACACTATAAATTATACAATCTGAGATTATGTCCTATATCTCTGATTCCTCTGATCTCATTTAGAGTTTCATACATTGTCTTTTAAATAAATTTTATTTTCTCAAGTTACATTAACCAAATGCAGTTTGAGTTAATAATGCAGGGCAAAATTCATGTGGTCATAATCTTAGATTAGACAATGTGAAAGATCAGAATGTTAGATTCACAATGTGAAACAAAGACATGTGACCTCATCCCTTCTTCTAACCAATGTTCAAAGTCTGTTTTCATCAAATCTGTAAAAAAGATATTTAAAAATGTATTAATATTTTCCAATAATATTACTTCCTGGAAATAATAATTTCCCATACTTTAATTTTTCATGTGAGTAAATAAAGTTGATTAAAGATTTCATACAAATTTGTGGAGCCCTTATATTTTAGAAATTTTTTTTTCACTTAAAAATTTTCCCACTTAAAATCTCTAAAAGTGAAAGACAAGTCTAATGTAAGACAACTAGTCAAAGACAACTAGCTTTAGCGTTTGAAAATGGCCTATTGTGGTCTGAAAAATCACCTAAAATTATCTCACACAAATATAACTGTATATTTCACCCCAAAAGTATTAACCTTTACTATCTTAAACATTGCAATGCCCAGTATTTGAGAACTTATAGGCAGAACTCTATAATGACGCCAGTGATTCACAACCTCTTGTAATCCCCCTACCTTTAGGTGTGGGCAGAGCCTGTGGCTTGCCTCTAGTCAACAGAATATGGCAAACATGATGAAATGTCACACCTGTGATCACATTGAGTTATACAAGACTCCTTCTTGGCTGACTAGAAAACAAAGGCTTCTGCTGGTTTCAAAGAAGTTGCCATGATGTTTCTAGCTTTTTAACTTTAAGTTACTGATTTAGACATTTTTTCTTTTATATTATAAGCATTTAAAACCACATTTTCCCCTAAGTGCTGATTTAGTTATATTTCACAAATTTGGGGTTGATGAGTTTTAATTATTCACTTCGAAATATTCTATAATTCCCTTGATATTTTTTCTTTGGATTATTTAAAGTGTGTTGTATAATTTTCATGTAATTTTTTTTCTGAGTATCTTATTGCTATTGGTTTCTAATTTAGTCCCATTTTAGTCAGAGAATATCTGCTACACTATTTCAATCTACTTAAATATGTTCACACTTGTTTTATAGCCCAGTGTACAAATTATGTTCTCCAGTGATTCTAAGATTGTCCTTTTTTTTTTTTTAAATAATGTACCAAGATTTGGCTTTCTTTGTATTTATCCTGCTTGGGATTTGTGGATCATCTTGAATCTATAAATTTGTTTTTCACCAAATATGGGGAATTTTTGCCTTTATTTTTTCACTTATTTGCTATCCCATTTTCTTTCTCCTATCCTTCTGAGACTCAAATATGTTTGATATTGACCCATGGGCTCTTAGGCATCAGTCTTTTTTTTTTTCTTTGTTCTTCAGATTGGAATACCATCTATTGATCTGTTTATAAATTCACTAATTCTCCTGTCATTTCCAATCTACTGTTAAGCCCATCCAGTGAATTTTTAAATTCATATATTTTATTTTTCTCTCCTATAATTTCTATTGGGATGTTTTTACACCCTTTATCACAGTTATAAGAATAGCTTTAAAATACTTATGTGTTAATTTCAAAATCTGGGTCATTCTGGGACAAGTCTCCATCAATTATATTTCCTCTTGAGTTTAAGCTACATCAAGCTATTCTCATGTCAACTTATTTTGAAGTGTATTCTAGACATTATGATTGATTGTAAGGCTGTGTATTCTGCTACAGTCCTCTGAACATACTTTTTTTTTTTTTTGAAGTCAATAACTTGGTTGAATTCAAACTGCAAACTTTCTCCTTTGAGGTGGGTATCATGTGAAATCTCAGTATACTTCTTTCAGCCTTAGTATGGCTCTTGGAATCTGCCCCCCACACACGCAGTTCAGGGATCAGCCAGAGATTAGGGTGGAGTTTATACACAGAATTTAGGGCTTCCCCCTCTGTGGCTCTCTCTTTTCTGCTATTTCTTATCCTTCACTTTCCAGGTGTGCTTGTTCTAGTTCTGTATGCCAGTAGGACTGAGGGTTTTCTCTCCCAATTTTGGTGCTCAGCATGACGCAGCTGAAGTAAAAACTGGAAAAATGGGAACTTGTCCAGTACAGTTCACTTCCTTCCTCCAGGTCAGTCCCCTCCCCCCGCCAATATCTGCCTCATTTTAGATCTCCAGAACCTTCAGGTAGTGTTTTATTTTTGTTGTTATTTTAAATTTTTTAAAAATATCTTATCCAGAATTTATAGTTGCTATTTGCAGAACAATTGGTCAAGTAGAAGCTACTCAGCTATTATATATATATAAATTAGAGAGGGGAGGGAGAGGAGCAGAGAGAGAATTTTAAGCAGGCTCCATGCCCAGGCTAGAGCCTGACATAGGGCTTGATCTCACGACCCTGAAATCATGACCTGGGCTGAAATCAAAAGTTGGATGCCCAACTGACAGAACCCTACTCAGCTATTACAAAAAGGGAGAAGTTCTTACTGATAACTTAAAATGCACAATACTAATGTGTATTTTTTCTCATTTATTCATTGATTTGCTCATTCAATCATCTCTTCCTTCATCCAGTAAATACAGAATGTTCTTAGGGGAAATAACCATTCTGATAAATGTGTAAAATACTGAGTAAGACAAACACTATATGTACAAACTTGTACTGTATTAGAAAATTTAGAGCAATTAAATTGACCTGTTCAGCATCTGACCAATAGACTTCTCCTGAGCATTTTCTTAATTAAGTCTAGCATAGAATTCTAGACCCTTGTATTGGTTTATTTTTTTTTTTTTTTTTTTTCTTGTCAACCTTGTTTCCATGACCTACACTATACATAGTTGCAGTAATACTGGAAGTCATGTATATTACTAAATATTTCTTTCAAATGTAATGATCTGTTTTTAATTATAATTATAAACCAGTATAAGATACTATAGTTACACTATATTGCTAATGGTTAATATTTACTCCTACTTTCCATTCTCCCACACCCCATAGCTCTAACTCACAAACATCATGAACAACAACAACAAAAAAGAGTTTCCTTCTACTTCTTACAGGTTAATACTCTTTTCAGGAAAAACTAAGCCAACTTCTATCATATATAATCATCTTCTAATGATTTTGAATTATTTTCTAATCCCAGAATAGCTACTTTAATTACTTCAAGCTAAAGATCTACCTCTATTTTTAATTTTAAATTTATCAGAGTAAGTTGCCTCTATTTATCATCGAAAACTATGAGTCATTTCAGGGATGGAACAAACGGTTTTAACAGATTTGTTTTTATCAATAATTTCCTTCAATGCACATTTTTCCAAAAATTTGAACATGATAAAACGTAAGACCTCAATTTCTTCTTTCCCAAATTGGCAAGAGTTACAATATATCTCTCTGGGATTGCTAATAATTTCCTACCATAAGAAATAAAAGCATAACAGAAACAATCAAATCCCTTTTAGTTAAAAAAAAAACACATGAATATTGCTCAGGATTTAGGATTTGTTTGATGATATGTTTAGTCATTATTTTATAAACATTAAATAACCTGATCCAGGTCACCTCTGAGTTGAAAGTTGGCCAGTCTATTTTTAAAATTTGAAATCACTGTATAAAAGCTATGTTGGCATGCCAAATGAGTTTTTCCAGCCCATTCTTAGTGTATCAACTAACATCTTTCAATCGACAAATTGCACTTTGGCATGAACAGAAGGATGGACTTCTGCCACTTTTTTGGTCCCTACTAAAATAGCTATGAACATATGCAGTGTGTTGTTCATTTTTAGAGCTTGAGGATGGCAGGTTTAATGGCACTAAAAGGCAATGAATGGATGGTGAGTTGAAGACCAAATATGCTTAGCACGAGATGTACAAGGTCATTTAGCAAGGCCTGTATATGCCAGGCTGGAATTCTCTGACATGTTGTACTTCAGTTTCATCCCACAGGTTATCATTGCCTTCCTTGTTAACCTTGCCTAATTAAAACCTGTTAGCAAGAAAGGAGAGATTAGATTTTTCTTTTCTATAAGGCTTTAAGCATGGAACCAATGTAGGGGAAACAATAGGTACCCTGATTTGGAATGGACTGAGGTACATTTTCTAATGATGACAGCTGTCCAGAAATGCAACGGGATGCCTTGGAGGTTAAGTTTTATATTCATGGATGTGTACAGGCTGAGGCTGTACCATTTGAAGGAGTGGTTGTAATAAAAAATGAAGCAAATGATAGGGGTTATTTATTAGATGGGGATGATATTATTAGATGTGTGCTGAGGTGTCCTCCAAGGTGTCCTTTAAGGCATACTTGCTGCACACAAAAATATGATTTTCATAACCCATTAAAATAGTTTTAATTTATTTCCTTTTTCATTGTGGCCTTTCTAAAATACTTTTCTTGGGGTCTCTATATTTGTAAACTAATTTAAAAATGAAATATGTAAGAAAAGATTCTATATGACAAATATGTTGGATAGGTCTTTTAAATTGTTCTGTGGTAACTGATTACTTGGCTAATTAAGCCTTAAACAATAAAAGCCTTTACATATCTTCCTAGTGTGTTTCAGCAGTTCGACAATGTCTGTCGAAGCCTAGGGATTTTTATCTTTCAGCTCCACCATTCTCATTGTAAAGACTTTTTACGGTCAGTCTTTTTTGTTTCGGTGTAAGAAGATTGCTGCTAATATTCCAGAGAGCCAATCCTCTCTCAGTCATATCCAGACCTGGGAGGGTGGAAGGGACAAGGCAAAACTCTTTCCCCCGGGCTTACATCTGTTGTCATGAACTAAAAAATTTCCCAGAAGCAAGCATAAGAAGTACAAGGTGATTGTACTAGGTCATATGGCGGTTCTTAGATCAAAAACTGCAAAGGAGAACAGGATTACCATGATTAATTTAGACTATTGCTTCTCAACTGGGAGTGGTACCACTCTCTAAGGGGTATCTGGAAAAATTTGACAGCATTTTTTTTTTTAATTATTACTGTGCCTGGGACATAAAGGTAATTTTGAATTGTAGGGGCCAAGAATAGTAAACATGATGCTGGTGGCAGAAAGTTGTGCTCAATGAAGATTTTGTGCTTCCAAATTCTCACTGAAAGCACTGGCTTAGACAAAAACACCTTCCCTTGGAGCTTGGCACACTATTGCCTGAACAAAATTACATTCACAGCGGTAAGTAAAAAAAAAAAAAAAAAGGTTGCTTTTTGATGGGCAAGTAATTGTGTCTGCCATGAAGGGGAGCCGAGTTTCTCATCCTAACATATGCCTTATTGGCATAAAAATGATTTTAGGCTGATTATTTTTAAGAAACAGCAGACATAGAGGGTGCCCAGGTGACGCAGTTGGTTAAGTGTCTGACTCTTGGTTTTGGCTCAGGTCATGATCTCAGGGTCTTGAGATCAAGCCCCCAATCAGGCTCCATGCTCAGCACAGAGTCTGTTTAAGACATTACATCATTAGTTTTTGATGTAGTGGTCCGTGATTCATTGTTTGCGTATAACACCCAGTGCTCCATTCAGTACGTGCCCTCTTTAATACCCATCACCAGGCTAACCCAACCCCCCATCCCTCTCCCCTCTAGAACCCTCAGTTTGTTTCTCAGAGTCCATAGACTCTCATGGGTCGTCTCGCCCTCCGATTTCCCCCCCTTCATCTTTCCCCCCTTCATTTTTCCCTTCCTACTATCTTCTTTTTTTTTAAACATATAATGTATTATTTGTTAAAAAAAAAAAAGATTCTCTCTTCCTCTCCCTCTGCCTCTCCACTTGTGCTCACTCTCTCTCTCTCTCTCTCTAAAATAAATAAATCTAAAAAAAAAAACAGACATAGAAAAAGCTCTGAAAACAGAGTACAAGTTACCCTTTGTCAGAGATTATTTACACTTATAAGGGAAATCTCCATTTGTAAGGGTGTCTTCCTCTCTATATCAGGGAGAGGAAGGAGATCAAATAAACTCTCTTCAATGAAGAAAGCTTGGACTTAAATCTGCATAACAACCATATCCTTGTTTACTGTGCTCTCCCTGGTAACTTCCCGTAACTTGCTCTTCCAACCCAACATCTTTTGTCTTTATATAGAGATGAGACTCAAGGTGATGGCTTGGGCCATTTTAGAGAGTTATTCAGTTTCCCTGGGTACTCCCATATATACAAGAGGTATACATGTTATTAAACTTCTGTCTGCTTTTTCTCCTGCTATTCTATCTTTTATTATAAGGAGGATCTCAGCCAGGAACCTAGAAGTGTAGAGGGACAATTCTTTTTCAGTCTCCTACAGCCACATTTTTTATGCTTTCTCTCCATGACTCATTCCCTTATTTTTATAAAACTCTGAAACTACAAAGGGATGCATATATTAAAATGTAAACACCTTGTGGAAGATACTATATATCACTTTGTCTTGCTATTGTTTTGCATAGTGCTCTACATTTCTTCAATAAATATTGGTTGATGATGTTGGCAATGGCATGTGTGAGGGGTTATAGATTAGTCTGAAGAGAAAAGTAAGCATATCTGGTCATTATAAATGCCAAAACATTATTCACATATTTGAAGTTAACTTTACCCAAAAGGTTTATCATGAGCTTGAACTTTGATTTGTTTCATTTTATATAATATATGTTTGATGCTTTTCAAAATCCTGATCAAAGATAAGTCTAAAAGTAATATTTCTCACTTTTATTAAAACCCTCCATAAGCGTGAAATGGAATTTTGATATAAAATAAATTGAAGGGGGATTTTAATAACTCATGGAAACTTAAACCAAGATCAATATTAAAGCTACATGAAGCAGTGATGGGAAATATGCTCCCATATTCAGATAAGTACTAAGTAAATGTTAGGATATATAAACTATTTTTATAGTCAGTATAAAAGCGCTATTGTTAGGAAGGTACCCAAAAGAGCTACTAAAATGTTGAACTCATTTGTTATTTAATTATTTCTGATAATTGTCCATTTGGTAAAATTATATTACCATTGTAACTAGACCTGAAAAGGACTTCAGGTTCACTCCAGTACTTCTATAAGTACTACTCCTTTATCCATCAAAGAAAAATACCTATGACTAGTCATCTGAGTCCCATCCAAATTGTGTATGCTTCCAGACTCTTCCCACTCTATGACCCACCTTATCATAAACTTAATATATCTTTGATCAACACATGATGAAAAAGCTTCCTGATATTAATACATTTAATATTTTACCTAATTCTTATTTTTCTATATTTATATAATTTCATAAATTATACTTATGTAACTATCTTTGTGCTCACCTAGCCCAGTTATGCACAATTAGTTGCTTAATAAATGCTTTTTGAGTATGATAATGATAAATTAGCTTTGCAAGTATAGTAATTATTCTCAAATAACCTGAAAAAGTTACTACATAAGCAAAAAATAATCACTCTACTTCATATGTGGAAACAAGCCTATGTTTAAATAACTTGGAAGAAAATAAAATTAAGTCTAGAAGGATCTGATATTTATTTTTGCCAAGTTTTAATATTCATTCACATTCACTTGGTCTTAACCTTTGAACGTAGACAAGAAAAAATAATTTATAAAATCAAATAATTAGACCAGAGTCAGTATATGGGTAAGTGTTAAAAAAGAAACAACAAATCTAAAATAGAGTCATGTGCCTCCATGACAGTGAGACTTACAGTTTCATTCTATCCCAGGAATGTGACCTTTTAATAATCTGAAATTTTCTGATCAGCACTAGTGAGGTAATCTGCATGATAAAAATTTTGCTGGTCCCATCCCTCCAAAAGAACATGTCCTGGCTTGAAACAATCCTTTCTTTTGCTAATAATGCCTTGCCCCACCCTTCTTCCTATAAAAACTTTCTATTTTGTACAATTCCTCTTTGCATCTCTCTACTTACTAGGTGGGATGCTACCCCATTTATGAATCACTGAATAAAGCCCATTAGATATTGAAATTTACTCAACTGAATTTTTGTTCTTTGACAATAATCAATTAAACTCACAATGCAATATCAGGGTGCTCTTTATTATCAGATTTATATTTTTTTCCAAAAAACAAATGTAGTATTTTATTTTACTTATTTTTTTTTACTAACATATAATGTATTATTTGTTTCAGGGGTACAGGTCTGTGATTCATCAGTCTTACATAATTCACAGCATTCACCATAGTACCTACCCTCCCCAATGTCCATCACCCAGCCACCCCATCCCTCCCACCATTCTCCACTCCAGCAACCCTCAGTTTGTTTCCTGAGATTAAAAGTCTCTTATGGTTCGTCTCCCTCTCCGGTTTTGTCTTATTTCATTTTCCCCTCCTTTCCCCTATGATCCTCTGTCTTGTCTCTCAAATTCCTCACATCAGTGAGATCATATGACACTTGTCTTTCTCTGATTGACTTATTTCGCTTAGTGTAATACCCTCTAGTTTCATCCACATTGCGGCAAATGGCAAGATTTCATTTTTTGATGGCTGCATAATATTCCATTGTATATATATATATATATATATATATATACCATTTCTTCTTTATCCATTCATCTGTTGATGGACATCTAGGCTCTTTCCATAGTTTGGCTATTGAGGACATTGCTGCTATAAACATTGGGGTGCATGTGCCCCTTTGGATCACTACATTTGTATCTTTGGGGTAAATACCCAGTGGTGCAATTGCTGGGTGGTAGGGTAGCTTTATTTTCAACTTTTGAGGAACCTCCATACTGTTTTCCAAAGTGGCTGCACCAGCTTGCATTCCCACCAACAGTGTAGGAGGGTTCCCCTTTTTCCGCATCCTCACCAACATCTGTCATTTCCTGACTTGTTAATTTTAGCCATTCTGACTGGTGTGAGTGGTATCACATTGAGGTTTTGATTTGTATTTCCCTGATGCTGAGTGATGTTGAGCATTTTTTCATCTGTCTGTTGGCCATTTGGATGTCTTCTTTGGAAAAAAGTCTGTTCATGTCTTCTGCCCATTTCTTGATTGGATAAATGTAGTATTTTAGAAACAATATTTGGCCTGTGGCACTCCATTCTTTATAAGGAATCATATACTATCTTATGCTACATTGTCATTTTATACTATTTTATTCTGTAATATTAGCATAAAAACAATATATATAAAATAATTTTCTTTCATATACAAAGATAAAACTGTTCAAAAATTAAATTTAAAATGTTTATTGGTGCCTTTAACACAGGACAGCAATTTTGTTGTTACTGTAAAATTTTAGAAAATTAGGTAAGACCTTAGGGTGATGAACTATGCATTTGTAACTTGATGCTTCTTTAATTAAAAATATCTTGCCTTGATATATGGCTCTCAAAAAGATTCAATTTTTAATTCAGTTCTTAAGTGTGATAAATGCATTTACTATAGAAATTCATTCCTGAGACACTGAAGTTTGTGGAAAGAGTTTTCAATTGATAAAATACTTCACAAAACCATGCAAAGTTTTAGTCAGGAAGTTGCCACACCACTGAAGCTTGTCAAGGGCAATGTCTAACAACTGTGCTTTCTCTAAGAATTACTGCTTTAATCTATAAACTTGACTCTAACCACAACTCTCTTCCCCTCCAAATATTTGCTTTTGGAGTGGGAATTTAGTAGAGACAGGCTCAAATACATTTCCATTGGTTTACTTGAGTCAGTTTTTTATACTGTATTACCTTTCCCCAAACTATTGTGTGAATGCATTGTTCCTCCCTGCACCCAAAATAAAAAATCAAAATATTCATTCAATGATTTTATTTATCAAATTCATTAAGTATTTTTTTTTTTTTTTGCACATTTACTCTGTAATAGACACTGGAGATGTAATAATGAGCAAAACAAACAACTATCCTAGCTTACCTGAGGGGAGCTTATACATTTTATCTTATCTAAGAAATGTCAATGTCAAAAACAGACATACCCAAATTTAAAAAGATAATTTCCCCTGAAAAATAGAGAACTGCTTATATATAGAGAGAGACCATAGTGAATATAAGGAAATTAGTCATGGGGATATTTTATGGATCTAGGCAGGGGTCATTGGTAGATTACACCAAAATGGGTGCTAAAATGCAGAGATAAAAGTAAGCTTTAGGTGGTAAAACCTACAGGATATTGTGATGGCTTGAATCTCCTAGGAAGAGAATTTGAAGTGTTAAAAATAACTCTTAAGAGTCTTGTTTGTGTAGGTGGATGGTACAGTGCAAGGATCATGGTTAGCTCTCCAATTACCATTCTTCTTCTTTTCGACAGTAATAAAAATGTAAGATAGACATTTAGTATCCCAGCTAAATATTATATTTTCCAGCCTCCTTTGAGTAGCTTTTGGCCAAAGAAATTTAATGATGTATGCAAGTTGAGTCATGTTTGTAAAACAAGAGTATGTTTTATGGATTTCCTTTCCTTTTTCTCTTACTAATAGAAGGGGCATGTGATGGTAGGAGCTGAAGTAGTCATTTTGTACCCAGAGATGGAAGGTGTGAGGATGTGAAAGTGACCAGTAAAGGAGGGATAAACTATTTCAATGGTACTATATTATCTAGACCAGTTTCTTTTTAATAATTTTGTGTAATAAGCTTCCTTTTTTCTTTTGGTTTCTTAGCTAAGTGTTTTAGGATATATCTTTCTATATTTAATTGTTTTTATTCAATGCTAATGAATGACTCCCTTGAAAGAACTTTATTTTTCTCAGCCTGCTATATAAAAACTGTAGATCTCAGCATTTTAAATATGTGGTTGTAGGCTCTGAAGGGAAAAATACAGGGCATTAAGGAGATTACAATTGATTGGTTGATGAAGTGGATTATGCAGGGTAAAAGAATGGAATAGGAGACCCTCATCTTCCCTGAAGGAAAAAAGAAGAAAAATATCAGAAGCCTCACTAGTTATCCATATGTTAGATGGATTTGTATAATGAGAGGAGGGAGCAGAATTGGGAGAATGTATTAATGTAATAAGGGGCAGGATTTAATTAATACAACTTTTGTAAGTGTTTCTTAAGATAGTCTTGAGAAAGATTATGATCTGTTATCCCAGTGCCAGTAGGTACTGGGCCATCAATAAAATCCACCAATACTTTGAAAAGCAAAATACTCTTATTTTTTTGCCTGATTACTCAAGATTCCAAGCAGCTCTAGCTACTGTAGGAGGAGCCATCAAGATTAACAAGGCTTACATTTTTTTAAAATCTCAATTAAGTTATAAATACTTTGTGGGTAAAGACTATGCCATGTGTTGTATATTTTTGTGGAACTCAGGATTTATTGCTAAGCACAAAATACGTATCCAATATATACCTTTAAAAATTATTAATGTTATATATTTAAATATCATAATTTTGGATATATTCAAATCCCACAAATTCTGGATACTGAAATGCCATGTAGTCAGTATCTTATCAGTCACCAATCATGTAGCTTATTAGAGATCAATACACCATCCATGAACTCCTTGGAATCCCCTCATATGTCCAGATCCACTTCAACCAAACTAGAAGACTTGCCTTGTCATCAGTCTCTCTTTCATTTATAGAATCCTTATACATGTCAGGCCTTACATCAAGGCACAGGAGAAGAAAAAAGGCAAGAATAAGATTTCTTAGAAAAGTATTTCACATCAGCATGGAGTTACTCTTGCTGCTTTCCGACTCGGCTTACATTTTAATTTCTCCATGACTGGTCCTGACTGTACTCGTAATGCCAATATCTAAGCAGTTTCCTTTGACCAGTTTCTCAGTGCCACAGTATCAGAATTCATGCTAATTACATTTAATGCATACCTCTGTTTGTTTCACTATTTTGACGTATCTTTGATATTATGTACAAGTGAAGTATTTTACTAACAGTATTCATGTTCCAACTTTTTTTTTTCCCCCTTCATTGAGCATTCTACCTTACTTTCCCTCCCATTTCTATTTGACTTCACTGAAGTAAACAGTGCTAAATTTATATTATTGGTTAAGCTTCAAACATTTACTTCACACTTAACCACTGGCTCCAACACAAAAATGGTTTTCTTTCCCCTCTCTCCCACCCTTCCTCCTTCCCTCCATTTCTCCCTCCCTTCTTTCCTTCCTTTTCCTTCCCCACCCCCTCAATCTCTCTCTCTCTCCTATAGAATCCATAATATTCTTTCCAAGACAGAAAAACAAGGTCCATGTAACATCAGTAGCCAATATGTAATGCAAATTAAAACCTAAGGAGATTCCACTACATGTCTACTAGAAAAGACAGACAATACCAAGTGCTGACAATGACATGAAGAAACTAGAATTCTCAAAGACAACTGATGAGAATGCAAAATGATAAAGCCACTCTGTAAAACAATTTGACAGTTTCTTATAAAGTTAAACACACACTTACCATACGATCCAGCAATTCCACTTCTAGGTATTTATCCAAGTGAATTGAGAACTTATGTACAAACACTGTATTTGAGTGTTTTATTATTCATGTTATATTTCACATTATGAATATTGTTCAAAATAACCAAATATTGGGAGAAAAAAACCCAAATGTCCATTAGCAATTGAACTGAGTGGATAAACAAATTGTTGGAAATCCATTCAATAGAATACTGATCAGCAATAAAAAGAAACAAACTACAGGTACATTGAAGCAACATGGAGGAATCGCAAAGGCATTGTAGCCACGCTTAAGAGACTATACAGTGTATGACTCCATTTGTATAACATTCTGGAAAAGGCAAAACCATAGATGCAAACATTAGAACATTGGATGCCAAGGCCAGGGTTAGGGGTAGGAGGTTGAAGGCAAAGGGGCATGAGGGAACTTGGCTAAGTTGACTACAGTGTTCTGTATCTTGACTGTGGTAATTGCCACACAACTACATACATTTGTCAAGACTCACAAAACTGTAGAATGAAAAAGGGATGAATTTTACTGTGTAAATTATGCCTCAACCTTAAAAAATGGGAATCAGAGGTAAAATTTATTTAAAAAAAAAAACACATATAAACTACACTTCTCGGAGTTCTGATCCTGGGAACATAGGACTATATGGGTTAGGAAGCAGAAGGAAGAAAAAAGAACTTCTCTGCTCTTTGTCTAAGATTATAGGCAATTCTTTTGAAAGAGCCACATTTATCTTTGAAGTCATTTCTTCTCTTCTTTATTTCTGTCTATAGCCTGCTGTCCCTTGCTCTAGCTTCCAGAACATCTTGGAACATCTTGATGTCTTTGGCATCAAGTGTCCTCTGTAGTATGTCTACATTTTTGTCCTACAGCATTACATTCCTCACAGCTGCCCACTGTCTCAAACTCTTCTCAAATGAAAATCTTTTTCAGTGAATTTTTTTCTCAGTAATGTATCTGGGGAAACTGATTTTGTTGAATTAATACAAATATATAAAAGCATGGAACACAAAAAGATACTTTGGGAAAGAGAAGGTATGTATTTTAAAAATTAATCTTTAATTGCCACATCATCAAGGAACATCAAGGCAATTGAAACATACTTTATAATTATTTATAATATGTTTATAAATTTAAAATTACCTAAATGTATATTAAATTTAGTATATATATATATATTAAAATCAATCCATGAGAGAGAAAACACTAATATTTTAGTCTGAACACAACACCATAGCATGACAAGAATCTCCAGCTGTTGAGCTAGCTATTCTAAGTGGTTTTCTTTTCTCTCAGGCTCTTCTTTCCTTTTAAGTTTAAATGTACAAAATCTCTTAAGTTCCAAATCGTTTTTATGTCAGCCACTATGTCCAAAGTTGTTGGTTACCTTCACAATGGCATCTTCTCCTTCTGCCTTGCTAACAAAGTCAGATTTCAGTCACTCCTTGGATGTTCAGGTGCCTAAGGGGAGGCTGGCTCACTCTGGCTCTGTCAGGTGAACAGCCACAATAATTTTATTCCCCTTACCCGTGAATGACTTAATTGAGGAGAAGTCGATTTTGCTTCTGGGAAAGATTTCCTCACACTTTAAAAGGAACAGAAGTAAGATGTTATGGACTGAATTGTGTCCCCTAAAATTTGTATATTGAAGCCCTGATCCAAATGTGCCTGTATTTGAAGATAGGGCCTCTAAAGAGGTTATAAAGGTTAAGTGAGGTCATAGGGTAGGGTGTTAATCCAATAGAGCCAGTGTCCTCATAATCTAGGAAGAGAGCTCTCACTAGAAACCAAATTTTCTAGCACTTTGATCTCCAAACCTGCGAGAAAATAAACGTCTGTTGTTTAAGCTACCCAGTCTGTGGTACTTTGTTATGGCAGCTCAAGGGGACTAATACTTAAGCAAAACATCCACTTTCTCTTTCCAGGTTTTGGACATGGCTGTGCAGATATCTTGAGTTCATGAAGCAAAAAGCCTGGGGGCAAAAGCTGATAGGATGAAGATAACAGTTGGAGAGAAAGAATTTGGGTCCTTGATGATTGCACTGAACTCTTACATAAACCAAACCTGCCTCTCCCCATCCACCCAGCTTGTCACTTAGTTGGATTCCTAGAGCTCATATCCCAACCGACAGGGCTCCAATGGTGATGACAGTGATGTCTCCCAGCTATGGGTGGGTGTGGGAGTACAGGAGCCACAGGGACTGTCTACAAGACGCAAAGGCCTTCTGTTAGGAATTGCCTGAAAACAGTTTTTTACCACTGGAAAACTTCTAAATGTGTAACCTAAACCCTGTATACTACATTGTTTGGAATAAGAGTCTTATCTTTGGTAGCACTTGTCCTTAATAGACTATATATATCCATCTCATAAATTCTTGATATATTTTAAAATTTCATTTGGAAAAGACATTTAGACTCATTATTTTCATACAGACCCCAAGCCCTATGACAAGCCAGCTGGCTCTGGCCCAGCCTGTGACTTTTCTTGGCATAAAGTTTTGGTTCACAATCTATTGCCATTGTGAAATATTACACAATAGAGGAGATGCTCAGATACTATTAATTCTTTTCTCTCCAGGATAAAATACAAAAGACTTTAAAGGAGAGAAGAAGAGTGAAAGAAGGAGTGAAGAAGAGATGGTGGCTGAAGGGGTCAAAGTCAACATTAGGCTAATGAAGTCTCTGATGATCTAAGTACTGGACCTTGCAGGGATCCAGTCATGAAGTGTGCTGGGACATTAGAGAGGTCTCTGTATCTTCCCAGTATACCTGTTCCCGTTCCTCCTATAATGGCATCCTCTAGCTTCCTCCACACTCTGGTGATTCTGATAGGACGGCCCATCACATTTCTCCATTGACTTAACTATGTGAATGGTCTAGGAGTAGATATGTTAACCAAGTTAGGACAACCACCAATTGTTTATTCACTGAAGACAGTGAGAGGTCAGCCCTCTCCTTTCACTGAGATTACTAAGCAGAGATGATTTAAGCCTGGATCCACAGATAATCATGTTCCCAAGTTCTTGGAAAGAGCCTATATACAGTAGTAAGAATGGGTGGAGAAAGATGAGAAAGCTAGAGATTGAGAGACAATCAGAGTGGCAATTCGGTTCCCAGTTCCAATCCCTGAGATCTCTAGAAAAGTCTTGTTACCTGTGGCAAAACTTTTGATTACATGAAATGCCCCAGTGCCCTTCCATTAAGTCTCACTTACTCTTTTTTGCATTACTCTCACTTACAACCAAAATACTACTTACTACAGTGGACTCCAGGGGCTCAGTAATACAGGTAACACCCTTACCTCAAACCGGTTTTCAAACTCATATGATAAAGTTGCAAACTGGACAAGTGATAAAGTCTCAGATACTTGATATGATGTGTGCTGTAAGGCTTCTGGAGTTTCTAGGTTGTGGCAATACTTGGAGTCAGCTATAATGGATTTGACAGCATTAGTTTCTGAGATTGAGAGAATGATTCACTTGAGTTGAAATAAAAGTCTAAGTCCTCAGGGAAAGGCCACAACTTAACATGTTCAGTGTTCAAACAAGGGCTGTAGGGGTACACAGTACAAAATAAATAAAAATGTAGTCATGTGACCTGGGTAGACATTCAAAGAGGTTAGGGTAAGGATGCATTTCAGAGATGCCACAGGTGCCAAGCAGTTTATCTTAGGCATAATAGATACCAAATTTGCAACAAAATGGACATAGTTCATGTCTTCATTCATCAAGTTTTAATTGCATGCCTACTATAATCAGATATTGTGACTCTGACACAGGTTTGGTCTGACTGGCATAAGACCCAGTCTGAGATAAATAAGTAGAATTGTATAATGTGGGAGGGGTATGAGGGGAAAGGATCCTAGGGGATAGTCTTTCAAAGGCTAATAGGTTTTATTTGTTTGTGGGGCAAAAAAAAAGCAACAACTATTATCTGAGCTTTCCTCATACTTTCCCAGTTTTGGTCTCTCCACTGAGCTCCAAACTCATATGTCCATCTTCATTTGGAAATCTGAGGTATCTCAAATTTAACATGGCCAAAATAAATCTATTCCCCTGTCAGTCTTCTTTGTCTCAGAAAATGTCTACATTATCCATCCACTGAGTTGCTCCTGTCAAATATCTGTGAGTCATCCTGGATTCATCTTTTAATCTGCCCCCTTCCCCCATCCAATCCATCAAGTCCTCTTAGTTCTTAGATGGTTAAGTTATCCCAAGCAGAGGAGTACATTCATGCCCTCCTCTAAGAGTGAACAGATACATTATCACAGTATAAACAGGATTATTGGGATACCTACTGGTTTACTAACTAAATCTTTCAATTTTATTTTATTTTAATAAAACATCTTTTTGAACATTGTGTTTCTCATGCTTATTAGAGTGAAAATGGTACAGCTTTCTAGGCTGACAGACTCATTTTCCCAGTTATAGTTCAAGAGTAGTAAACTTTGGCATTCCTGAAAGTAAGCTTCACCACTTTCTACCATAGGTGGGAAAAGTTTATAGCACAAATGTTGCACAAACACCAATAAAGTGCGCGTGGCAATAGATGTTGCTTTGTCATATGTCCTCTGGGTTGTATTTCTTGAAAATATGTCCTGGATAAACCCTAGCATGGAAAAAGTAGAATTAACTTTATTTATTTTTATTCTTTTAGTCTACTAAAATGGAGAGAAAGGGGAAAAGAATGATTAAGAAGAGAAATAGAGTGACTTAGTAAAATGGGTCAGACCAATTAAAGTTTAGCACTCCTCAAAATAATGAGTGTCTGGGATTAATGAAAAGAATTTTTAAGGTCACTTAGGTCTTTAAACATGTAATTTACTATTTGAAAAATTTTCTTTGAAATGAGCAGTGATTTCAAAAAAGTTGTAAATTGGCTTTATAATAAGTCAGAGATCAGGTACATCACCTGCACATAAAAGTAGAGCATTACAATTTGTCTATTTCATCCTCTGCAATGCCAATAAAATCCATCAATCTGTGATTCAAAAACTCATGCCATCGTCATAATATGGGTTTCTCTCTTTGTGTTTTATAAAAGTTTTTAAAATGTTGAGATACTCTGGAATTTTTAAAGTATTATATGAGATGCGAAGAGAACACTATGTAATGAGAACTCTTGTTAAATGTCTATTTTTACTACTTCCATTCATCCTATAGTCCTGGTGACCTATTATAATAACTGTTGAACTTTGCTGCATTCTTGATAATCTGGGCAAAAAAGCACCAACCTATTTCCTAGACCTGAGTTAAATATATGTCCCTGCCTCTTGAATATGTGACAATGAAGAATGTGATTATTTTTTGTGTATTAATTTCTCTGTCTATTAATAGCTATTATTTCATGTAGGTCATATAGAAACAGATCTCTAAGACACTGAACTCTCTTTGACAAGAGTTGTAAAATGCAATTGAATTATTCCTGGATCTTTCTCTTTCTCTCGAAAAATGAAAAACCAAACTTTTGTAAGCACTTCAGGAAGAGTAGACAGGAGAGATAAAATTAAACCCTCTAAAAGAGTTAATACCCTGGCCTGTTTGATACCTATAGAATGAAACAATTTATACAGGCATACATTAGTCTTATCTCAAATATAGGACTAAAGTCCAAAAAGGATAAAATGTAAGATAGAATTCTTGGTTAGTTCTGCTATTTTCTTTTATGTAAGTCAATGATTAAAAACAAACTTGGAGACATATATAGAACATTTGACCTAACAACAGCAGAATACTCTTTATTTTTTTTAAGATTTTATTTAATTATTGGAGAGATTGAGTGCACAAGCTGAGGAAGCAGCAGAAGGAGAGGGAGAAGCAGGCTTCCAACTGAGCAAGGAGCTCGATGTGGGACTTGCTCCCAGAACTCTGGGATCATGACCTAGCCAAAGGCAGATGCTTAACCAACTGAGCCACCCAGATGCCCCTGCAGAATACTCTTTATTCAAGTATCCTGCAAAAAGCTGAATTGTGTTCCTCCCATATTCATATGTTGAAGGCCTAACCCTCAACATGATGGTATTTGGAAATAGGGTCTTAGGAAAGTAGGTTTAGATAAGGTCATGAGGGTAAGGTCCTCATGATAAATATGATTAACACCTTTATAAAGAGATCAGAGAATGCTCTCTCTCTCTCTGTCTTTCTGGCCCTCTCTCTTTTGTCATGTGAGGATACAGTGAAGAGGCAGCCATCTGCAGGCCAGAAAGAGGGCCCTTATCATTACTCTGTAACCATTAAAGGGTTGATTTCATAATTTAAAATCTTGCTAAAATAACTGTTAAGGCTGATATGGTTTCACTGGGGAATTCTACCAAAATTTTAAAAATTAACAACAATTTTATACAATCTCTTTCAGAATATCTCTTCTTCCAGAAGAGGAAAGAATACCTCACAACTCATTTTACAATGCCCATATTACCCTAAGACCAATGAGACAAATACAATACCAAACAAACACTCACTGTCTCTAATGAACTTACATGCAAAAATCCTCAATATAGCTTTAGCAAAATGAATTCAGCAGCATATAGAATTATACACCATGACCAAGTGGGATTTATTCTTGCATGTAAGACTGATTTGACATTTCAAAATCAATCAATGTAACACACTACCATCAACAAGCTAAAGAATTAAAATTATATGATCAATCAACACAGAAAAAGGATTTAACAAAAATCCAACATCCACATGATGAAAGCACTCAGCATAATGGAGGGAGATTACCTCAATTTAATAAAAAGCATCTATAAAAACATATAGATAACATCATACTTAATGGTGAAAAACTGAATGCTTTCCCCCTCACTATCAGGAACAAGGCAAGGATATCTACTCCTACCACTCTTATTCAACGTATTACTGAAAGTCTCTTTAGTAACACAACAGAGAGAAAAAGCATACGGAATGGAAAGAAAGAAATACAACTATCTCTGGTTGCAGATAGCATGATGTCTATGCAAAGAAATCTTAAGGAATATACAGAAAACCCCCCACAAAACCGTCCAATAACTAATAAGTGAGTTCATCAAAACAGCAGCATACAAGACCAACACATAAAAATCAACTGCATATCTATATTTTACCAATGAAAATGTGGACACTAAAATTAAAAACTCAGTGCCATTTCTAGTTGCTCCAGATAGAATGCTATACACATACATTTAACAATGCATGTACAGGATCTGCATGTTGAACATTACAGAATGTTGAAAAAAGAAATCAAAGAAATCAAAGAAGACCTAAATAAATGGAGAGATATACTTTTTTTCATGGACAGGAAGACTCATTATGGTAAAGATGTCAATTATTCCCCAAATTGATTTATAGGATTAATATAATTCCAATCAAAATCTCAGCAAACCTTTTTGAAGACACAGACAAACTTATTGGAAATAAGGGAAAGGTACAGATCCTAGAATACCTAAAACAGTCTTGAGGAATAAAGAGGGAGGAAGTATTCTACCTAATAAAGACTTACTCTGTAGCTATAGTAATCAAAACAGTGTGGTATTAGAGGAAATATAGACATATCAATCAATGAAGCAGAACAGAGAATCTAGAAATAGACCCACACTAACATGCTCAAGTGATTTTTGACAAAGATTCTAAAGCAATTCAATAAAGAAGTATATAGTCTTTTCAGAAAATGATACTGGAACAAGTAGACATCCATAGGCAAAAGAAAAAAAAAAAAGAATCACAGCATAATCCTAATACTAACTCAAACTGAATTATATACAATGTACATGTAAATTTACTTAAATGTAAAGCATAAAACTTTTAGGACAAAAGCATAGGGGAAAATATTTAGGATCTAGGGCTTAGCAATGAATTCTAAGACTTGACACCAGAACATGATCCAGAAAAGGAAAACTGATAAATTATACCTTAACAAAATTAAAAACTTTTGCTCTGTGAAGACCATGTGCTGAGGATGAAAAGACAAGCTACAGACTGGAAGAAAATGTTTGAAAACTAAACACCTGACAAAATAATAGCATTTAGAATATACAAAGAACTCTCAAAATTCAACAGTAAAAAACCAATCAAATTAGAAAATGGGAAAAGGACATCAAAAGACATTTCACCAAAGAGGATATACAGATGGCAAATAGGCACATGAAATGATATTCAACATCATTAGCTATGCAAATTAAAACTACAATGAGATGTAGCTATAGCTAATATACTGGTCAAAGTAAAAAAAATAGTGTGACATCAAATGCAAGGATGCAGAGAAACCAGGTCACTCATATTTTGCTTGTGGGAATGTATAATGGCATAAACACTCTGGAAATCAGTTTGGCAGTTTTTATATCCCTAAACATGCAATTACCATTGGGTTCAGTAATTCCACTCTGAGCATTTATCCCAGAGAAGTGAAAACTTATGTTCACAAAAAACCTGTAAATTTACATTGCGGTTTTATGTGTAATATCAAAAAAATGGAATCAGCCAAGGTGTTCTTCAACAGATAAATGATTAAACAAACTGAGATACACACACACACACACCCACACACATCGGAATACTACTCAGTGATTAAAAAGAACATTATAATATTGATACAACTAGGATGAATCTCTAGCAGGAATTATGCTGAATGAAAAAAGCCAGTCCCAAAAGTTTACATACTGTGCAATTCCATTTATATAATATTTGTTAAATGACAAAATTTTAGAAATGGAAGAGAGATTAATATTTGCCAGAAGCAAGAGGATAAAGAGGTGTGATTACAGAAAGGCAATACCAGGGATGATTGTGGTGTTAGTACTATTTGGTATCTTGTTACACAAGCCTACAGAGGTGATAAAATTTTATAGAACTCAACACACACATGCACACACGCACACACAGATACTCCCAAATGAGGACAAGTAAAAGTGGGGAAGGCTGAATAAAATTGGGTTATACCAATGCCAATATCCTAGTTGTGATATTATAGTATAATTTTGCAAAGTGTTTCCATTGAGAAGGAAATTGTACAAAGTATATAAGGAGTATACAAAGATATCTCTGTATCATTTCTTATAGCTATATGTGAATCTATAATCATTTCAATAAAACTATCAATTAAAAATATAAGATTATTCTTCTCAGTAAATGCTTTTTTGTTTTTTTGGAAAATATAATTATGTTTTTATAAAGATGTTATTTATGATAGCATATACTGAGTTTGCTGTTATTATTAAATGGACTAATAAATGAATATTAAAAAAATAAACTTAAAAATCCTCTTAGTCATCATTTACTTCCTTCTCTGTTTATACTAAGGAATATTGCATGTAAGTTGTAAAGTAATTCATATGCATTTTCATTTTCACTTCATGTTTACAAAACAAGAGGAAAATATCTTTTATTACAAACAATCTTTACTTCTGTGAAGATGTACAAAGTGAACCTGGAAATGCATTTCAAAGAAGACAACTGCTGAATTATTTTTCTAGGAAGATATAGAAGAATTTCACTTAAGAAAGCACTATACCTCTCCCTCTGATCCTCTTCCCTCTCATGCTCTCTGTGTCTCATTCTCTCTCTCAAATAAATAAATAAAATCTTTAAAAAAAAAAAAAAAGAAAGCACTATACCGGGGCGCTTGGGTGGCTCAGTTGGTTAAATGCCTGACTGCGGCTCAGATCATGATCTTAGGGTCCTGGGATCAAACCCCCTGTCTGAACCTGCTCAGCAGAGTGTCTACTTCTCCCTTTCCCTCTGATCCTCCTCCGCACTTGTCTCTCTCTCTCTCTCTCTCTGTCTCTAATAAATAAATAAAATCTTAAAAAAAGAGAGGGCAACATACAAATTTACAGTTAGTAAATATATAAAATAGAGGAGGGTTGGTTGCACTACACAGTATTTTTATATTTTATAATTTAATTTATTGCTTATTACTTTTAGCAGTGAACTTTCCTAGTTCATTCAAAATGTAGCTGAATTTAAAAGTGACAGTAAGAGGAGTTCTAGGCTCAAACTTCCTCGTAAAACAAAGTCTTGATAGCCTCAATGGTGAGAGTGTTATTCATGGTATTTGGAAGACTGAACACTCTACTTCCCACTGAGAAGCTACTCCATAACACAGAAATTAATGATATAAGTTCTTGTTTGAATTCATAAAACTTTGATACACAACATTGTGCCAAGGAGCATCAGTGGATTGTTTAGGCAGTTTTAATGCAAATTAAGACATTTCTCAAATTTAATTTCAGAGGCTCTGCAATGAGGCAAATCATATTTCTTAGAAATCTCATCAGATTTCCAGTGGTTTCTTCTATGATTACAATAGTTCAACAGTTTGTTTAAAATTATTTTGTCCTTTGCTGTGGGAAAGGTTTTTGCTGTTTCATGATGTGTGCTTTCAATTTCCGCCAATACCATTTGCTTGACTGAATACTAAAAAACTGAAGCTTCTGTAAAGAGCACACATATCTGCCTCAAGTTATAAAAGTTTAAGATTCTTAAGTTCTAAATGGTTTCTAAGGGAGTATCCTTAATTCACTTTTGCTCAGAAATGGGCTGTGGGCAGTTAGATCTCTGCAGAGGGGGTAATTTTTACATCTTGGTCAGATTATTTTCCTGATTAATTCTTTTTTCCTCCTTTTTGATCACTACTAAGCTAGCCAGAACCATTTCTTCAAAATAAAAATGTAAGATTTATATTGTTTAATGTGATATGCCAAAAATAAGAAAAAAGAGTGGCTGACTTATGGTGTCAAAGGCAAAGTACTCCAAATATTGTATAAAATTCTACAAAAAGCTACTAGCAGCAGTTGCCTTCCTTGTCTATACATTATATAAAACTCAGTCATGGGACACCGTTACACCTGAAGGAATTTCCATGTAAATATTTATAGATTACAATATATCTATGTAATCTAGAATTTTTGTGCCATGTGGATTCTCCAGAGTGACAAATTATTCTAAATATAGTGACTCTTGGGTAAACTAACTTCTATATTTCACTATTAGTTC
The DNA here is from genome assembly GCF_002201575.2 of Neomonachus schauinslandi. NCBI lineage: Eukaryota > Metazoa > Chordata > Mammalia > Carnivora > Phocidae > Neomonachus > Neomonachus schauinslandi. Next base: position 44,072,114 of record NC_058403.1, on the reverse strand, counting down.
AGATCACTGTCTTTCTCATACAGCATAATATACATGCAGTATATGTGGTATTTTATACCCATTTCTATCAAACTGCTTGAATCTCTTCTACTTCAATTATTCTGATCTCTTCAGTTATTCTATGGTAATGAAAACTCCTTTACAACTTAAACAGCATACTGTAAAGTTTTTAATAAGCAGGACTGAGAAAACAGGAGATTCTTGGAAGTCTAAAATTTCAGTTAAATATGATGGAATAATGAAATATTTATAGTTATTATATTAGCAGACAGCAAGTTGCTTTCAAGGTAAATAGGCATAGGGAAGGTGGCCACAGGAATCAAGGTTTGAAATTATCTTTAAATTACAAGGAAAAGAAAATATTCATTGGTAGAATAAGACAGATACCCCAAATGATCAGAAGGCAAAGAGAATAAGCCTGAAGTGAGAGAAATAGCAACACCACCACTACCAAGCTACCCAACCAAGTATTATGGTGGCAGGTACTGTATCACGTGATTTACCTGAATATTACAAGCTGAATTGCACCTCACCTCCTCAAGTCATATGTTGAAGCCCTAAGCCCCAGGACTTCAAAATGTGACTACTTGGAAATTGGACCTTTAAAGGATTAAGTTAAAATGAGGCCTTTAGGGTGGGTCCTAATCTAATCTGACTGGCGTCCTTGTAAGAAGAGGAAATTTGGCCATAGAGAGACATTAGGGATAGGTGTGCGTGCACAGAGGAAAGACTGTGTGAAGATACAGGGAGAAGGCAGTCTCTGCAAGCCAAGGAGAGGCTCCAGAAGAAACCAAACCTGCCAACACCTTCTTGGAATCCCAGTACCCAGAACTGTGAGAAATAAATTTGTTCATAATGCCACTGAGTCTGTAGTACTTCGTAATGACAACACTAGCAAACTAACGTAATGGATTAACCTCTTTATCCCTCAAATTATCCCTGTATTACTATGCCCACTTAACAGGTGAAGAAGTTGAAACAGAGTGATGTTAAGTGACTTGCCCAAAATCATACATCAATGAAAGTAACAAAAGCCTGGAATTCCATGTAGCCAGTCTGCCTCTAGAGCAACATGGCTAATTGTGATTAATACCATTCAGAACGTGGTGGCTCAGTTTAGAGACTAATGGAATGTTAAAACTCATTGGTTCATCTTTATCTATTAAACATTTATTACATGTGTATGTGCAAATGACATATTTACACATGAGTGTAAATACAGCCTATCTTTTTCCTTCAAAAAACTTAGAATCTGATAATGGAAAAAAAAATGCACAAAGAAACAAGTTAGAAGAAAGAATGAAATACGTTCCCAAACCGTGAAAAATGACTATAAATATTCAGAGGAAGGGGTATCCCTTTGCTCTGGTATAATCAGGAAAGCCTTGGAAATGAGGGTGGCATCTGAATGGTCCCTCAGAATACCTGTGCTGTCAGAGTCTATGAAGATGGGAGAAGAGGGATCTGCACATGCACAGAGGGAGGAGGCAGGGAAAGAAAAAAGGGAGAGGTCTGCGAGGAGACACGCAGGAAAATGAGGGTGAGGTAGGCAGTGGAACTGGATTAAAAATTCTTGGGAACTCCTGAAGCTTTCTGCTTGGTATGGAGGATCACTCAACCAACAGAACCCACATTTTCCTTTTTTAATCTAAAGAGAAAAATTGCTTCAGTTCATAGACTAAGTAAATGAGAAGTGACTTCAGATTTACATTTCCATCAGAATCTTTCTCAATATAATAATTTTAAGAAGTAATTTTAAAGTTGTTACACTGTTTCTCAGTTCTCTTCTGGCTTTTTATAGTTCCACTAAAATAGTGCTATCTGTAATTTCTCTTGTGCCTTGAAACTGTGTTTCTTTCTCCCTGTGGTACTACTAGGGGGAAAGACTTTATTTTCTTTCTAGCCTTATTCTGCTTAAGGTCAATAGATCCCATTTACATTTTGCAATTTTATCAAACCTCCTAAAGTATTTTTTAGGTGGGGATTTGAATATAGAATTAAATACATGCTTTGGAATAGAGATTTCTAGAGCTTTTTAAAAGATTTTAAATATCGTACAAGTTTCATGGGCATAGTGTTTTTGTTTGTTTGTTTAAGTCCCATGATTTAGAAACAGATCAGAGAACTGATTGATATAAACATGACCATTTCTCAACAAAAATGAGCTTATTAAAGTGTTTTCATTATAATTTTATAGTCAAAATTACCTTTTAGAATTTATGTGGAATTTCTTTTTATAAGCCCATTTTTATTATTTAATCTCTTTTTGTGAGACCTATATCTTGCCAGGGACATTCTGAGCTGTATGATCAAATGCTTAGAAAATCTAGGTATGTGGAGTTGAGTATTTTGTTCAATTTTATATATGCAGTTCTTGAAAGCTTTTTTAAAAACTACAAGGGAATATGACACCCTGAGGGGTCTAATTTTCTTTGTCATCCACCCGAATAACTTCAATTAACATTAATACACATGCTAGCATGTCTGCTCTGAATATGTAAAAGAAAGTAGTAAATGCTGGGATTGAAGGAAAAATCTGATTAGTTAAATAATACACTAAGCAATGTCATTAAGTAGGCCAGCTCTCATTAGGAGAATTGTTCTTCATTGAATCAAATACCATAATTAAAACATTAACAACTCAAAAAAATCTTTAATTTTTCCATTCAATTAAAGAGAAAAAAAAAACATGTGCCACTAAAAATGTAATTGCATTTTAGTAGAGTGACTTGGCTTTAAATCATTGTAAAAATTTAGGATTCAAAAATCATATGGAATAAAATTCCTAATGTATTTTATGCATAATATTTCTCCTGGTAACATTTTTTTCCTAGCCATTAGAAAAATATTTCATTAATAAATAAGCTATAGTCATACTGTAATGCTTTCTTTTCTTTTAAGTCAATTATTACTGCTTTGATAACAAGTGGTTGAGAACATGGAAGTCAGATAATAGTTTCTTATTTGCCGTGGAAAGCAGTGTCATTTTGAGAATAGTGGGTAACTTTTAAAGGTCATCTTGTGTATACTGTCATTTTCATTAACAGTACTTTTCTCTGCAAATCTGACGACACATGGAGAGATACTTAAACCTTTTGGAATTACCTTCCATAAAAAGGAAATGTTAGCATAAGATTGATTAAGTGGAATTTGCTTTTATTTTTATTCTGTTTTTACTTTAGTCCGTTATACAAAATTAAAAACATATCTGTAATCCAGAGACCTTAAGAAAAACATAGTCAAACAAGATGGTTTTTGTACACTTTAGCATTTTTATTTTTTAAAATTTTAGTTAGCTAATGGTATTTTAGTAAATCTGTATATGGATTACCTCAGTTTGAGGTTGCTTTCTTTAAGAAGGAAAATTGTAGTGTAAGAAGGTCAAGTTCTTCATTAGCAAATGGAATGAAAAAGTTAATTTTCATGGATAGGAACTAGAAACAGGGCTGGCTTCAGAGGCATAAAATCTGTGCAGTCACACAGGGTCTTATACTTAGAAGGGTCTTACACTTAGTTTAATGTTTGCTGTTGAAATTCTTAATAATTTTGAACAAAATGCTCTACATTTTCATTTTGCACTGAGCCTTGTGATTTAAGTAGCTGGTTCTGCCTGGAAATATGATTTTTTTACATGCTGTTGTCTGGTTTAAAACTCGTCTATAGTAACACAAATAATTTGTTGACTCTTCTTCCAATTTTCGTACTAATAAAAGTCAGTCAATTTACACATAAATTTCACTGTTGATTTGAAGTCCTCAGTTTATTTTGTCATGTGCTGCAAATGTCAGTTTGAAAAAGCTAGCCAAGCAAAAGGGAGACACGTATTTTCAGATGACATTTTGGTCACAGACCCCACTCAGGGTCTTTAAAACTTTATTCATCTCCCGTTGGGGTGGGGGAAAGATAACATGAAGAATCTAGTTTGAAAATTTGGACATGACAAAACATTTTTATGATAAAATTGTATTAAAATATTGATTTCTGACTATGTCCTGAATAATTGGTATTTGGAAATGTATTAGAGCCTCCATCACCTTCCCAACAAACAGAAACTGTATTAACAACTGTATCACTCAAACCAGGAAGTCCTTAAACTAAGAGTGTTTTAAAGTCCTGTTAGGAATTATTGACATCTAATACCCAAAGTGACAATCCAATTCACTTCTCAGGAGGGAAAAAAAGAGCAATCTGGAAACTTCTGGAAAAATAAGTGTGATAACTTGATGCTGAATCATTTCAACACTGATGAATCCAGCCTACTGCCTCTAATAGATAAGTAGTAAACCATTTCTAAGATGGCTCTTCCCAAACAATAAAAGCACACCCTTAAACCTGACATTTCCACAGTGATGAATCTTGGATGAAATCATATGAAATGTCAAAATAAAGACAGAAAAAAATCAATAGTTGTGCAGATGAAGCTATGTAAGGTCAATAGTTTCATAATGTTTGTGACAGGCCACCCATGTTTTTTGTGTGACACTATTTTTTAATGTGCAATAACTCCAAAGCACTGAAAATTAATTTTTGAGATGGAATTACCTCTTGACAAGGATATAATTAAATTCATACTTTTTTCCCCTGAGAACACAGAATGATGTGGTAAATAAGCTGTCTCTTCAAGGTCAGAATTATGTTATGTTTGTAAGCTCAGAAAAAAAGAAGCATCCTTTGGGTCCAACAGAGTGTCATTTGTCTCTCTCCTTCCCAATTCTCAGCCATGGGTCGGCAAAATCACAGACTATGCTGGATGCTCTTCCATACTTCTCACAAACATATGTACTTGAAGAGGGTAGGTACTATAGAGTTGAACAGGAATACAGGTTTTGGACAAGTTTTGGGTGAGTTTTCCTCTCTGAGTTTTTGAAAGAAGAAGGATGATAACATGTTTCTGTCCATGATAATTTCACTCATTGTCTCTCTAAAGGGAAAGATTCAAACCTTTACTCCACTCCAGAAAAAAACAAATAGATTCACCAGCAGAAGATTAGCAATTTAGTATATTTCAGAGGCCACATTCTATTTCTTCATGATTTGCCTTCTATTTTGTAACTTCTATTAAGTTTGACAGAGAAAGGGAAGAAAATTACAAGTATAACTCTTCTTTATTGTTTAAAATGCATCCATTTAAATGGGGAATAGAAATCATTAAAAATTCCCCATTCTTAGTTAATCTGAGATTTAGTTTTCTAATGAAATTTATTGTTTACTAAATATTTCTGTGTTCTCTGTTCTGAAATTAGATAACATTTTATTTCCTGAGAGTATGTGGTTAAGATTATTATAAACCAATGCCAATTTTAAAACAAAATGATAATAGTAAAGAAAAAGAAATAGGAAAGGAAAGGATGTAAATGTGTGTGGGTGGTGGGGGGAGACTAAACAAATCTCTTCTTGATTTTAGAGAAAGTTTTTAAAATGAAATTTTGTGAAAATGGATTGATGTCCCATAGTTATCAAAAGTTTTCAAATAATTAACTGCTTGTTCAAATATCGAAACAACCCCTAAAATCATGACAGAACTTGCGGTGTCACACTTTGTATTTTGTTTCAAAGTTTTAATTGTCTCATTATTTTTTACCTAATAAAGTGTAGTTTGCCTTTAGTCCAGCTCAGGATATGAAATACTTTAAATGATATTTTTAAAAAATTATAGCCTTTACATATAAAATATTTTCCTGTTTTAAAAATGTAAAGCAGTATGAGGGGGTTTGGAAGATGGCAGTGGAGTAGGAGGACCCTAGGTTTGTCTCATCCTATGGATACAACCAGATAACTATCAAATCATCCTAAATACCCCAGAAATCAATCTGAGGACTGAGAGAACTACATAACTAAAGGTAAAGAAGAGGCCACATCGAAGAAAGTAGGAAGTGTAGAAATATGGTTTGGAGGGAAAAGAATCAGGGCCGCTGTGGCAGGAGGGAGCCGTGGTCATGGAGAAGGGCAAGAGATAGACTAGTACACAGGGGAGCACACGTGGAAGATGAATCCCCATAGCAATTGGCTTGGAAAGCAAGAGGGGCCGAATTTTGTGAGTTCTTGCAACCAGGGTGGCTGAAAGCCTGGTTTTGAAAGTTAGTGGGCCTGGCTGGGATGGAATCCAGAGGACATTACAGCTGTTCTTGTAAGAAGGTAGGGCAAACAGTCTGTGAACATACAGTGTGGAAACAGAGATCTGAAGAGTGCCTGGGGCACACAGTGGAGAGGTTATTTACTCATCTTGGAACGTGTCCCAGAGAGGCAGCATTCACAGAGAGACCCCTCTGGAAACAAAGGAACTAGCAGGTGCCATTTCCCTCCCCCCACCCCTCAGCATAAGCACAGGATCACTTGCAGGAACCAGTGCAGTTCAGACACTCCCTACCAAACTTGCTTACACCAAGCCCCACCCTGCCATGTTCTGGTGGAATTGCCTTTCCTAGTCACACTTGCCTGAGTCTCAGTGTGGTGGGCTCCCTCTGCCATAAGATAGGGCCAAGCCCCTGCCAATATCATATCTCATGACCTGAGAGTTTTACAGGGCCTTGGTTCTGGCAGTGTTGGCAACAGGTTTCATTTCACAAGCAGACCAGAGGACACCTAGCTAAAATTCATCACATTCAGGCCAGGGAAAAAACACTGCCCACAACAAGCAAAGAGAACCTCTGCAGATGACTGGCCTAAAGGATAAAGTGGCCAGGACAAAACAGCAGAGTAGATGCAGCACACATTGGAGTACTCCCTAAAGCACCAGGCCCTGGGAAACAGGGGATGCTACACAGTAGGGCACTACAGGATCTCTTCTTCATAAGGCATTACCCTCAAGAACAGGAGATGTAGCTGACTTTCCTAACACAGAGAAGCATGCACAGACACACAAAATGAGAAGACAAGAATTTGTCACAAACAAAAGAACAGGACAAGGCCACAGCCAGAGCCCTATGTGAAATAGATATAATTAACATACCTGATACAGAATTTAAAGTAATGATCATAAAGATACTCACTGGACTTGAGTAAAGAGTGGAAGGCATCAGTGAGACTTAACACAGAGCTAAGGAATAATATAGCAGAGATAAAGGGCTCAATAAATGAAATAAGAAATACACTTGAGGGAATGAAGCAGAGTAATGGATTAATGACCTAGAAGACAGAGTAATGGAAAGTAACCAAGCTGAACAAAAGAGAGAAAAAAGAATTATGCAAAATGAGAACAGACTTAGGGAACTCAGTGACTCTATCAGATATAATATATTAATATTATAAAAATCCCAGAAGAAGAGAGAAAAGGGGAAAGAAAATTTATTTGAAGAAAGAATAACTGAAAACTTCCTTAATCTGGGGAAGGAAACAGATATCCAGATCCAGGAGGCAAAGATAACCCCCAGCAAAATAAACAAAAGCAGATCCACACCAAGACACATTATAATTAAACTGGCAAAATATAATATGATAAAGAAAAAAATTTTAAAAGCAGCAAGACAAAAAAAAAAAAAAAAAAAAAAAAGAGGGCAGTAACATACAAGGGAAACTCCATGAGGCTATCAGTAATTTTTTCAGCAGAAACTTTCCAAGCCAGAAGGGAGGAGCATGATATATTCATAGTGCTGAATGGGAAAAATCTGCAGCCAAGAATATATCCAGCGAGGCTACCATTCAGAATAGAAAAAGAGATAAAAAGTTTCCCAGATAAACAAAAACTAAAGGAGTCTGTGACCATTAAACCAGCCCAGCAAGAAATATTAAAGGGGACTTTTTGAGTGGAAAAGGAAGACCAAAAGCAACAGTATGAAGTTAGGAAACACAAAAACAGTAAAAATGAATATTTTTGTATAAAATTTTAGTCAAGGAATTCACACAATAAAAGGATGTAAAATATGACACCATATACCTAAAACATGGGAAGGAGAGGAATAAAGAATAGGTTCAAACTTAGATGGCCATAAACTTAATATAGACTGCTACATGCAGAAGACATTACATACAAACTTAATGGTAACTACAAATAAAAAACCACTAATAAATATGTAGAGAATAAAGAGAACGAAATCCAAGCATATCACTAAAAAAGACCAGCAAACCAAGAAAGAAAGAAAGACAAGAAAAGATCAGAGGAAATCTTCCGAAACAACCGCAAAACAAGGAATAAAATGGCAATAAATACATAATTATCAATAATTACTTTTAATATATACAATTGAATATTATTCATCCATACAAAAGAATGAAATTTTGCCATTATCAGTGACATGGGTGGAGCTAGAGATTATCATGCTGAGTGAAGTAAGTCAGAGAAAGACAAATACCATATGATTTCACTCATGTAAAATTAAGAAACAAAACAAATGAGCAAAGGGGAGAAAGAAAGAGAGAAAAAACCAAGAAATAGACTGTTAATTATAAAGAACAAACTGATGGTTACCATGGGGAAGGGAGACAGAAGGATGGGGGAAATAAGTGATGGGGCTTAAGGAATGCACTTGTGATGAGCACTGGTGATATATGGAATTACTGAATCACCATATCATAAACCTGAAACTAATATAATACTGTATGCTAACTAACTGGAATTAAAATAAAAGCTTAAAAATAATAAAAATAAAATAAGGCAGTATGTACATTTTTTTGATTTCAGATTTGAAAGTAATGAAAGTGTCTTGGAAATTCTGAAAGGGTCTAGAATACTGAAGTGATTAAATAATGAAAATTAGAAGTTAATTATACATATTGAAATAAAAAATTTGAAATCATAATGTAGATAATGACTTGGAAAACAAGAAGGAGCAGTCATATAAAATACAAAACATTTTGAAAATAAAGAGAAACAATGCCACTCTGAGCCACACCAAATCATGTTTTTGAAAGTACATTATAGATATCCCACTACCAGTTAGATATAAAAAGTCATGAAAGACCATCATTCTTACCATAATAATGAGAAAATACAAGCTAAACAAAACAAGTCATAGTTTTAATATGTGCATTTAAGATTATTGAAAATACTTAGAACTGAGTAGTAATGGAAATTTATAAAATGTAATGAAAGTAGTGCTTAGAATAAAATTTAACTTTAAGTATTTATAGTAGAAAAGAGACTATTAAAATAAATGATTTAGGCTTCAATGCAAGAACCATCAACAAAAAACAAAAGCATATTATGCACAAGGAAAGAGAAAGGATTACAGATATAAACAGATATAAATGACATAAAAAACAAATAACTGATTTCTACTAAGCTCAAACTACTTATAAAAAGAAAGAAAAAAAAAAACCCCTAGCTAATCCCCTAGCAATATTAAGATAATCCACCCCCACATAAATTACTAATTGCTGAATTACAGATCCTCCCAGCACAATAGATATTTTGAACAACTTTCTGCCAAAATTTCCACCCTCACATGCATTACTAATTGCTGAATTACAGATCCTTTGAGCACAATAGATATTTTGAAAAACTTTTTGCCAATAATTTGACAATTTAGGAGAAATGAAGAAATGTCTTGAAAAAAGATAACGTTTGAAATACTCAGAAGATATAGAATGGTTGACTAATTCTATACATGTTTATATAAATACATCGTCATTTAAAGATTTCCACAAGGAAATCTCTAGGACCATATGGCATCACTGGAGAGTTCTACCAAATATAAATGACAATAACAAGAACAAAAAGAAAACTCTTTCAGAATAGAATGATGAAACACTTCCCAAATGGCTTTATGTGGCTAGTACAATCATTTTATCAAAATCTGACAAAGACGTTATAAGAAAAGAGATTTAGAGACTAGAATTCTGCCTGATTATAAATGTAAAAATCTTCAACAAAGTTTTAGCAAATATTATCCAGAGATAGACACAAACAATAATATATCACAATTAACTGGGGTTTATCCCTGAAATGAAAGGTTGGTTTAACAGCAAAAATCAGTAATGCAAGGTAAAGGTTCAAAATCAGTCAAAATTGACAACAGAATAAAGGAGAAAAAAACTCACATATCATAGATGCAGGAAAAAAAGTGATAAAATTCCACACCATTTATAAAAAGAAGCAAATTTTTCAGACAACCTATGCATAGGAAGAAACTTCTTTAATCTAATATGGGTAAGTACAAAAATTATATAGCTAGGGCGCCTGGGTGGTTCAGTTGGTTAAGCGACTGCCTTCGGCTCAGGTCATGATCCTGGAGTCCCAGGATCGAGTCCCACATCGGGCTCCCGGCTCAGCAGAGAGCCTGCTTCTCCCTCTGACCCTCCCCCCCTCTCATGTGCTCTCTCTCTCTCAAATAAATAAAATATTAAAAAAAAATTATATAGCTAGGATCATACCCAACAGTGATGTTTCTGCACCTCCCCCAAATCAGGACCATAACATGGATGTGTACTATCATCATCTGTTCTGTATTTTATTGAGGTCCTAGTCCATGTGATATGGCATGAAAAAGAAATAAAAGACATAACCATTAGAAAGGAAGATGTAAACCTATCTTTATTTGCAGATGATATGATTGTGTATATGGGGGGGAAATGGGTTCTTACAAATTTTAGAACTTATAAGTGATTTTAGCAAAGTTGTGGGATACAAGGTCCATGTACAAAAAACCATTTGTATTTCTATATAATGGCCAAAAGAATTGGAAAATAAAATTTAAAAAAACATTAGATAAGAATACATTAAATGAAAAATGTGTAAGACCTCAGCATTGAATCCACAAAATATTGCTAAGATAAATTCAAGTCAAAATATATGGAGAGAGACCAGAGTCACTGGAATTCTCTGAAAATGGTTAATTTTACATGTCAACTTCATTGGGCTAAAGGATGTGCACATAGTGGGTTAAACATTAATTCTGCATGTGTCAGTGAGGGTGTGTCTGGAAGAGATTAGCATTTGATTCAGTAGACCAAGTAGAGATCAGTCCTCACCATTGTGGGTGGACACCATCTAATCACTGAGAGCTTTAATAGAGCAAAAAGGGGAAGGAAGAACAAATGTTCTCTCTCTTCTTGAGCTGGGAGGTCATCTTTTCCTGCCATCAGACATTGGATCTACTGGTTCTCAGGCCTTCTGACTCTGGGACTCACACTAGGGCCTTCCTAAGCTCAGGTCTTTGGTCTTAGACTGAATTATATCACTGGCTTTCTTGGTTCTCCAGCTTGCAGGCAGCAGATTGTGGGACTTCATAACCAGGTGAGCCAACTCCTATAACAAATATCCTCTTCATATAGCTCTCTATATATCCTATGGGTTTCAGTTTCTCTGAAGAACCTAATACAACTCAATATTATTAAGATATTTATTCTCTCCAAATTGATTTGTGGGCCCAATGTATTCCCATTCAAAACCTTAATGAGCATCTTTTATTTTTTGTAGAAATTGATAAACTTATTTTAAAACAGATATAAAAAATTCAAAGGACATAGACTAGCCAAGCTAATCTTGAAAAAGAACAAAGACTGTAGAAACATTCCATCAGATTTCATAACTTATAATAAAGCTACAGAAATAAGTCAGTGTGGTACTGGCATAAGGGAAGACAAACTAATGAAACAGTTGAAATACAATTTAGTCATTTGGATTTTTAAATATCTTGGAAGTTGTCAATGCAATCAAAAAGGGGAAGGAAGCTCTTTTCACTAAATGGTGCAGGAGCAACTTGATACCTATATGAAAAACACAAAAAAATTAAAAAAACATTGACCCAGAACAGATATCAATTTTATTTGGTGAAAGCATCATCTAAATGATAATTGAGTACAAGGGGCTGTGTATGATTAAGTCTTCAGAGAAATTAGGGCAGCCAGAGACAATTACAAGAACTTGAGGAAGACACACAAGATTGGAGAGGGAACTTGTATAGAGTGTGTTTTAAAAATATATTTGAAAATTTGCTTAGAATTTTCCATTTTTAACCACTTTATCTGAAAGAAAAGTGATTTTGGTCATTAGAGTTCCCATCTTTAAGAAATGGAGACCATATGTTGTCATCATGTCCATGTTTCATCATGGAGAAGAAGAATAGAAGAAACATTTTTCTAGTTTTGGTACTTCAGCATCCAAGTTTGCAAAAGCATCCAATTCACCAGAGCTGGGAGAAGAGCTGGTGCCATCGCACTGGATTCCACCACTCTTTACTTTTAGATTGCTCATCAAGTTGATCAAGCTGTCTCCAGGGGAAAACAGAGAGGAAGCAGACACTTTACATGAAAAATATCAAGGTTAGCTATGCATGGAATATAGATTTTTGTAATGGTCATGGGACTGTACAGATGGATCCCAGAGAAAGATTGACAAAGTCACTACTTTGACTATAGCAAAGACAAACAATAAATAATTATGGAAGATTTCTATGTTTTCTATGTTCTTGGACACTTTGTAGGGCCAAAAAGAGTACAGCAAATTAAGTTGTAATCTAGCCTGGAGAGAATACATAAAAAATAATCTGTTGAGGACAAGTATTTGTTGAAGACTTTAAGCTCAAAGGGCATGTCAATGCTCTGTCTTTCCTTTGAGATACTGACTTCAAATTTACCAACAGTAGCAGTAACAGCCAAGGTAGTGTGATCAGAGTTATATTTTTAATAGAGCATTAATTTTTGGAGCAACATTGATTATCAAATTGTACATGCTGTTCTCAAATTCCAACAGGAAGAAATCATTGCACCTTCAAGTTATCCAAGACTTGGTTATATTTCATGAAGCTAGTTTTCATCTCAGCTTCCTCCTTCTCAAACTTTTCAGTGGTTCTTTTATAAATTTTATCACATTTGAGATTAGATGGTCAGTTGTGGCTTGCTTTTCCTAGGCTGAGAGCTCATCCTTTCCAAGTTGATGTATAAGCTTTCATGACACCCATCATCTCCTAGCAAACCCACTGTGAGAAAGTATTCTCTTTATTGAATAAACTTGGAGTTCAGTTTCCTGACATTTACAAGAAAACACTTCTGATATGGTACTGAAAAGGTAGGGAGGGATAGATTTTATAGAGTCCTCAGAGGAAAGTAGGATGGGCTTAAGAGGTTTGGCTTATCCTAAAAGAGTCACCAAAGTCTTTTGACCAGAAAAATTACATGCCTAATCTGTTTTCTGAAAATTTATTAATGGTCTTTGGAATAAATAATTGTTTTCAAAAGTAAAATGTGAAGTTATTATTTGATAGTTCAGTGACTTATGGTGATTACTGTAAACAGTTAAACCAATGACTTTTTAAAAATGCTAATCTTTTTATTTTGTTGTATTGTTTTTAAATTACAAAGGTGGTTACAAGAAGCATTTTGTGTGTTTAATATAAATTTTATAAAACATTATCCCCAAGGGTTTCTTTATGTCAAAACATGTTTGCTGATTCTACCTCTTTCTGAGAACTTACACTGAGTATTATTGAAATTATACTAAAATTTATCATCTAATTAGTGCAGTAGTTCTGGGAATAAAGAAATAAAAAGAGATAATTAAATACATAAGAAGTACTTGAATAGGTTTCCAACAAAATAGCAATTTTTAAATTACTTCAGCACCTATTTTGGTGTATAGATAACAGATATTTGATTTCTGTTATAAAAGTATTTTCTAAGTAAAATAAGAAATTTTCACATTAGAGTTTTACACTCTTATTTAGACGCAAACATTTAATACTTATTACTAAACATTTAGTATTTAGTTTTAAAGTTTATTAAATTATTTTAATGATAGTACATTTGAATCATTGAAAAGTCTCTTGTACAATACTCCACCAACCACACAGACTGGGAAACTAATAGTGCTTTGGCTAACTTCTTATGGACAAGTAAACAAGAATATTACTAAATTGTCCAGTACTCTTTCTAATAAATTATGATACTGTTGGGTGAAAATAAATCTTTAAATATTTTTATGTTTTTATATGACATAAAGTAGTCTGAGTGTGTTTTTGTGAGACATTTTAAGAGTATTTTTGTAATACACTTTATATATTCAACCAAAATTTTCTAGCTTTCTTCATAATTTCTGAACTGAATGTCCAAAAATTATATACATAATAAAATAAAAATCCCCTAGAATCAACTACCCAAGGACTATATGTTATTACAAACAGTTTTGTTTTTAATTTTGCCATACAAAATTACAAAAGCACAATGTCAAAAAAATAAGTGGCAGATATAATTTGCATACTGATTTTTTTAAAGATTATTTGAGAGAGAGAAAGCACATGAAAGTTGAGGGAGGGGCAGAAGGAGAGAAAGAGAATCCCAAGCGGACTCCCTGCTGAGCGTGAAGCCTGACTCCAGATCCCACAACCCATGAGATCATAACCTGAGCTGAAACCACAAATGGGACGCTTAACCAACTGAGCCTCCCAGGCACCCCCTAATTTTGCATACTGATTTACGCTCACATTTTTTGAAACAAATCACAAAGTTCATTTCTGTTTCACTGTAAGTTCTTTCTGAATTCATGGGTCTGAAGTAGTCAAACTGTTGTGCTTCATAGTTCAGAATCATTCACTGAGTACGCGTGATAAACCAGGCTGTAGAGTTCAAATAATGAATAATTGCTATTTATAAATTATTAATATTGCAGTAAGTGCGTTACACATTAAACTAACAATTATAAAACACTGAAATAAGTTCTGGAGCAGAAGTTTGTATATAATATAGCAGAGTTCATAGAAGGAGTGTTCATTTTATTTTTCCATGTGGATCAATGAAGATAACACAGAAGTCAAGCTTGAGCTGGGTTTTGAAAGATGCAAAGAAGTTAACAGAAGAGGGATAGGTAGTGAAAGGGATTCTGTGGAAAAAGAACAGATACGTGAAATAGCAATGAAATTGTATTTGAAGTAATGTCAAATTTCTTCTGTTACTAGTTTGTAAAATACAAGGGATGGAAGAGCAGTCAGATTTGACTACAGAGGTAGAAATGTCATAAATTTTGGAGTACTTACTTTCTTTTATAGAGGATAGGTTTCTACTGAAAGGTTTTTAAAAATGTCATTTGAAGGCTAGAATTTCACATTGGCAGTTTTGAAAGGGATAAGTTTTGAGCAGAACAGGAATGGAAAATAGGATTATAGTTTCTTACTATAATCATAGAAATGAGAATAGAACTAAGGTAATGAGTAGCTTTAGCAAGGGAGAAGGCCAGGACATATTTGAAGAACACAATTTATAAAATTATAAAGAGGTGGAAATTCACAGGTTGCTGGTAGCAAAAATAAGTACAAGGAGTTGAAGATGAATCCTAAGTTTCCAGTTTTGGTGTATGGTGCTAAAAGCAACAAAGAAAAGGGTATTATTTAGAAATTATCTTATTTTGTATTTGAGCTCATATGATAAAACTATCAGGATATATACATTCCCCAAATAATTTTATTCTATTTTTGCTCTAGTATTTTACATAAAGAAGTCTTAAATTTTTATATAGTTACCACTATTTCTGTTTTTTTTTTGAATCAGAAATTTCATCTACCTCAAGAAGTTTTGACAAGTATTTAATTCTATTTTCAATAATTTAATATATATAAATGTAATTATTTTAGTCAGGGTTCTCCAGAAAAGAGAAACAATAGGATACATATTGGTTCTCTCTTCAATAGAAGAAAGATTTATTTTAAGGAGTCATCTCACATGACTTTGGGTCTAGCAAGTCTGAAATTGGTAGGGCAGTCAGGTAGGCTGGACATTCAGGAAAGAGTTGATGTTGTAGTCCTGAAGAGAAGTCCTTCTTTGGGACACTTCAATCTCTGTTCTTAAGTCTCTCAGCTGATTGGATGAGACCCATCTACATTATGGAGGGAAATGTGTTGTATTCAAAGTCTACTGATTTAAATGTTTATTATATCTAAAATAAACCTTTGCAGCAACATCTAGACTGATGTTTAACCAAACAACTGAACACCACACTTCTCTTCTGGTGACCATCAGTTTGTTCTCTATAGTTGAGTCTGCTTCTGGGTTTGAACCCCGCCCCACACACATACATCTCTTTTTTTTCCCCTTTGCTCATTTGTTTTGTTTCTTAAATTCCACCTATTAGTGAAATCATATGGTATTTACCTTTCTCTGACTGACTTATTTCACTTAGCATAATATACTCTAGCTCTATTCATGTCATTGCAAATGGCAAGATTTCATTCTTTTAACATTAGAAAGGAACTTTCTTTAATGTTCTATAGGTCATTTCATTAACAAATGCTCATCTTTCTCTTCCTCTTTCTTTGTTTTTCTGTCTCTCCTTATCTCTTGGTTTTATTATTTTAGTGAAGATTCCATTCAGTTCAACATTAATTTATATGGAAATCCTTATTTTTATCACATAAAAATTATAACATTTTTGCTTAATGTAATTATTTCCTGGAAAAGCAGACTATATAATATTGGGCATATAGCCAATAAAAAGATTCAGGCATATATATTGCATGAATGCTTACTTTTTCTGAGTCCACAATATGACTAAAATTAACAATTATTTCATTGCATATAGAAAGTTCTAAGATATTATAAGAAAATACTTTCTTCTCTTCAATGAGAAAGATAACACATTCTCTGGAAAAAAAATTATAAGACAATGGAACTTGCTGACTGAGTCTTTAATTTTCCAGGCAGAGATCAAACTGCTTGCCAACCAGAAATATTGTGGAGGTAAGCAATGTGATGTCATTTATGACATTTTATTTTTAAAATGTTGGTAGCTATAATTAATGTCATAAGCCATTAGATATGATGCTTTCCTATGCTGAGACAATATACGCTACTTAAAGGTAGTTGTCATTTTTGACAGTGACTAAAAAGAATTGCCTGTGGTTAAAAATATCATTACTTAAGAAAAAATCTCTGTAAAAATATGAATGCTTAGGCAAATCTCTATAGACAAAATAATACATAGCAGTTTAGAAACAATTTTTTAAATTTTTAATATTGTATTATGACAAGAGCTGTTCATTTTTTTCTACT
The DNA here is from genome assembly GCF_002201575.2 of Neomonachus schauinslandi. Classification (NCBI taxonomy): domain Eukaryota; kingdom Metazoa; phylum Chordata; class Mammalia; order Carnivora; family Phocidae; genus Neomonachus; species Neomonachus schauinslandi. Next base: position 44,055,203 of record NC_058403.1, on the reverse strand, counting down.
TCCTGACAGGTTTTGCAGAACAAAACAAAATTCAAAAATAGAAGTGTAGCATCATACAAAATTCCCTTTTTGCAAAGAGAGTCATTAAACTGTACATGTCATTGACAAAAATGGCCCCAAATTAGCAATAACTCTTATTCCAAAGTACTGTAGGAAAAGGAAACAGGCTCATTAACTAGCAGATGTTGAGTTGGTCAAACACACCAAATTCAACATGAACTGAAAGCAAGAAAATAGTCAATAATTCCCTTTTTAATTGGCAAATGGAAGTAAACTTTGGTAGTAAAAGTATACTGTGAATATGCAAGTTACTAGTTATTTATTTCTACCACAAGCATTTGTCATAACTTCTATGTTCATTCTCTACTAGGTGATGTGATTCAAATATAAGTCAAATAAGCAGCTGTGTTGCTAAATACACATGTGAGTGATCTATAAGTATTATTAGACAATTATCAGGTTCAGAGTATAAGTTAAACTTTAATCAATTTGTAGGATGATTTTTTCCAGTGTTTTAAAGCATACCATGAGGTCATCTAAACAAAGATATGCATATCAGAGCTTTCATTTATTTAATAAATATTGATTGGTCATGCCAATATTAATAGGGAGAAAGATGTGAGCAAATTGTCAGAACACAGTGTGATAAGAGCAACAGATCAAAGTGGCTACTAGTAGAGACTCTGGAACCAGATTGCCTGAGTTTGAAACCTGGCTCCAACACTTATGAGCTGTTTGACCATGATGGACAAGGTAGACCATGATGGACAAGGTATTTATTCTTTCTCTGCCTCAGTTCCCTTACCTCTTATATGGGAAAATATAGTAAGTATTTCATATTGTTGTAAGAAATACATGAATTTATATTTGTAAAGCAATTTGCACACTGACACATATGAGGGCTATGTGTTTGTTAAATTGATTAATATTAGACAATCAAAGAGGTAATAATTAAGTCTGCTTGGTTATCATGCTGAATTCATTAAGCTAAGTTGTAGAAGACAAGCAGCAGGGAAATAGCAGGGAAGAACTTTCTAGATTTTAGGATAAATAGGGAAAATAGAAAATAGTTAAAACATGCTTCTTACCTAGGATTTGTTATTCTCTTTTTTCTTAAATACTCTGCCAGATTGGATTATCTAAAAGTCATAGGAGAGGATGGACATGAGGTCATTGTCAAGACTGGAGGCTGTTTCTAGGACTGCTATTTGGATCAACAAAAGGTGGAAACTAGAATCTCAAAGGCTGGGCAGGATGGTTTAACTCACATTGATTCTAGATGGCTAGGGGTCACATGCTGCAAGTAGCATTGTGTTTTCAGTGGGGCTTGATAAAAGGAAATACATCATTTCAGGGCTCTCATAGGATGTAATCTCAGTAAAAATCTCACTGAGGCAAATCTTAAATGCCACAAAAAATTTGCAGAGATAGCGCTATTCTTTTTTTCATGTTGGTATGTCTCGAGTGTGCAAGGTCATGCTTCAAGCCTACTGTCATGTAGCTCTCAGTGCAAAACCATTTCCAGTCATATACTGCCCTTCTTGCCCTAAACTTTGTCCCTCCAATAGCCCAAGCTCATCCAAATTCACTGTAGAGTGCACCTCATAGAACAGTTCTGACTCCAGGAAATCTTCTGGTATTCAGAACTGCAAAATAAGGTAATAAAAGCTCTTATCACATCCCCATTACTTGCTTGACATGTATCTTAAACATGTTCCTGAGTTACCAAGTTTGACCTGCTGCCTACTATATGTGTGTGTGGAAGTACGTTCACGTTTTGTTGGGGGGGAAGTGAAAGTGATCATCTGTATGGTGGGTACACTTTGAGCAATTAGAGGAGGGTGTGAGCACTGTCTTATGTGAAAGTCAAGTGTAATGTCTGACAATGTTACCGTCCTTTAACCAGGATACCCACAGACTGTCTTTATTCAAATTATAATTATTTTTGAAATTCACAGTGGCTTTTAATCCAGGCAGATATAATAAAGCTTCAAGTATTGCAGTAACTCTTTGTATTGGTGTTAACCCAACCCACGATCTGAAGAACTCTAGGTGTAATTTTTCTCCATTTATTTTAGATTTTTGCAGTAAAAGAGAATAATAAAGAAACATGTTAAAGATTGAATTTATATCTAATCTTCTTGAAAGTTATGCATGTTTATTACCCTTAATTTCAACTCTTGAGGTTTTATCTGATTTGATACATTCCTCTGAATACTCAGAGGGCAAAATGTTGTATATGTAGTGATAGAATCCTAATTTTTCTGTTACACTGTAAGAATGAAACAGGTGACTAATAATTTGACCAAGGTTATGGAATCAATTATTACTAGGTTCAGTTCCCTAAAGGCCACATGTTCCTTATGAAATATGTTGAGTAAAAGACTTCTTTTCTAACCTAGGTACAACTTAAAAGTCAAATGATAATTGCTATTCTGGGTTTCAAGGAGCCTATGTGTGATTTGGCAATTATTAGGAGAAAAAGTTCCCTGAGATAAATATAAAACCATACACAACTGACCCTTGAACAACACGGGTTTGAACTGTACAGGTTCACTTATACACTGATTCTTTTTTGATAAATACAATACAGCATTGTAAAAGTATTTTCTTTTCCTTATGATTTTCTTAATAATGTTTTCTTCTCTTTAGCTTATCATAAAAATATGGTACACAATAGATATAACATACAAAATATATATTAATTGACTATTTATGTTACAGGTAAAGCTTACAGTCAGCAGTAGGTGGTTAATACTTAAATTTGGGGGGGAGTCAAACGTTATATGTGGATTTTCAACCGTGTGGGCGTTCAGAACCTTTAACCCCTTCATTATTCAAGGGTCAACTCTACATAGTTTTTTAAGTCATACAAATATATTCTACATCATGGGCTTTGTCTTCTCTGATCTCCCTATAATGTCTTCAATGCCAATGGACACTGTGTGCTCTTAAATCTTCCTTCCTGATAAAAATAACAACAAGAAAAATACTCATCTACTATTCTCAAAGGGCTGCTTCAGGTCTCTTATGAAGCTCTGTAATATGAAAAGATCCTTCCACCTTAAACATAAACAACATCTCTCTCATTTCCTTCTTGTGCTGATTTTAGACAAAATGTGTTTTTCAATCCTGAGGCATCAGGCTGAAACCTAAGTAGGTTTTGTTATTGTTGTTCTTCTTTCATGAGTTTTGAAAGAGATAGTTTAGGGGCCCCTGGGTGGCTCCGTTGGTTAAGTGTCTGCCTTCGGCTCAGGTCATGATCCCCGGGTCCTAGGGTCGAGCCCCACATTGCGCTTCCTGCTAGCGGGACTCCCTGCTTCTCCCTCTCCCACTCCCCCTGTTTGTGTTCCCTCTCTCACTGTGTCTTTCTCTGTCAAATAAACAAATAAAATCTTTAAAAAAAAAAGAGAGATAGTTCACCTAAATAATAAAAGGATATGTTTTCATATGGCTAGATATTCTTTGAATAGGAAAACGACGGGATCTAAAATGCACACACATACCCACACATCAGCAATAGAAAATTATCCAGTCAAAGGATAACAATAAAGATTTTAAGAGAAACTAAAGTTTGGTAGATTATACAATAGGTTTCTGTATTAATAATAATAAACCCCAAATCTGTAAAATTTTATTTCAAGAAATATTATATTCTGCAAGCACTGAGAAAAATTTTATAAGATCATTAGCTGACAGTCTTTTAAAATGCATATTAAATAAATGCATATAACCACTTCAAAATCAGAAAACTGAGTAGAAAAAAATGCAATGAGTGTTTTTCCCAAGTTAATCAGGAAGCCTGAAATAAAGTAAGAATTTAAATTTCAAATTCCTAATCAGATTCTATTTATTAGGAGTACATGCGTGATTTTTTTTTTCTTTCTGAACATTTAGAAAAAAAGTTTTAATGGTTACAGTTGTATTTATTGAGCTTTGGTGGAAAATATGGTTTAGAAGCAAATCAATCCAAAAATATTTTAATATATGAGTGGATTATTGTGAATAGTGGTTACAGGTATTAGTAAATAACAAATACTAATACTAATACTGACTAATAATCTTTATTTTATCTTTGATGAACAGAAAATGTGTTTCAGTTTTATATATTTAGTAACTTGGATTAAATAATACATTCCTAGTGCATTATAGACAATTTAGATGTGTGTCAAGGATAAGAAAGCTATTTAAAGAAGGACATAAGAGTATAGTTCATTTTTAAAAGAAATTGTCAAGTGAGGTAGTAGCTTTCACACTATAATTAATTATTTACTAGGATCTTCTTATATCCTAGAAACAAGCAACTAAGAGTGAAACAAAATGCCACGATTCCTTCAGCACAGTGATAATTGTTATCTAACACTTGTGCTCACAAAAAAGTGCCGTCATAGCCATACTAAGATTGATTTGTGGAAGTCTTAACCTTGTCATTCCTTATAGAAATTAGCCATAAAACGATCACAACCCATTCCTAGGTTTGAAATTCTCATTACTAGGGCAAATTCAGGAGACAATGACAGGAATGGAAATTAAATGCTTTGGTTAAACTCTGAACTATCAGATAAGGCAGATCTGGCATTATGTTTGATACAAAATCTGTCAAGGGATTTGGGAAAGGAAAAAAAAATAGAATATACTCGTGTTTAAAACTGTTTTAAAATAATTATGCAAGTCATTTATTAAAATGTTAAAAAGGATACACAAATGCTAAAATATAAATATGTCAAGATGCTGTTGTCATGGCAAGATACAGTATGCTAAGTATGCTACCTAATAGTAATCGTTCTCAAGATATGGACATGGAAAGCAAACTACTGCTATTTGCTATATTTTCGTGCTGCCTTCACATTAGTGTTATGTGATCTGTTGCTTTTAAACCCATTTATTTTATACAATTACAATATGAAAAATAGTATTTGCATTCTCAAATCTAGAGCTAGACAAAATATTCACTTAAAAATTGATATCAAAAGTAAAAATCAACTTAAATTGAAAGAAAAAGTAGTTGTTAATACTGCTGTTGACTGAAGAATGATCACAAATATTAGGTAGAAAAGATGAATCTTTTAAGCATTTTAATCACAATTTTAATATGCATATATTTTGGAATATATTTTATTCCACATATATGTGTATGTATGTATATGGACATGTTTTTGGAATATTTTTAGAATGTATAACAATTGGAATATATTGTTTAATGGTAATATTTTAGAAGATGAATGAAACAGGGCCACTTAGGTGAGTAAATTGTTGACCTATGAGAAAGAATTGGGTATTTTTATTTGGACAAGCTTATCTCAAATTCTTGTAGATTTTTCCTAATTTTAAGTTTTATAATTTATTAACAAGATTTTTATTTTTAAAGTAATATTACAACTTACCTTATGACTTAATGCTATGTTAATTTATTGTACATGTTAGATTCTTCTAAAAGGGTGTCCCTAAGTATTTGGTTTAATATTTTGGAACTATTGTATTGACGTATGCTGATTGTAGAAATCTAGGCATATTTAATTTTCTACTCTACCTGGTCTTATAAGTGTATTAGATATTTTACAAATATAAAATGAAGTTACATTTCTCATTTTGCTGCTATAAATAATGACAAAAACAAGAAAAAAACCTGAACATCCTAAACAAAATATTCTACGTACCCAATGTCTTACACTCATTTAATTACAGTCATATATTTTATGTAATTAAATATTTGACAACACTGAGATATTTAACCATCAGTGATGTCTCTGAGGTTTATATTTAAAAGATGAATAGTGGTTGTGTTTTAAATTTCAACTGTGTGGCCAAATTAGTGACTACCAGCAGTGGTTTACTGGATGGCAATAACCCATAGACAAATTTTTTGACAGATACATAGTCAAAAATTTGGGAAAAGACTCTCTTCAACAAATGGTGCTGGGAAAACTGCACAGCTACATGCAAAAGAATGAAATTAGATGACATTCTTACACCATACACAAAAATAAACTCAAACTGGATTAAGGACCTAAATGTGAGCCCCGAATCCCTAAAACCCCAAGTAGAAAACATAGACCATAATTTTTTTGACATTGACCATAGAAACATTTTTCTAGATATGCCTCCTCAGGTAAGAGCAAAAAAGCAAAATTAAACTACTGGAATAACATAAAAATAAAAAGCTTTTGCACAGTGAAGGAAACCAACAATAAAACAAAAAGGCAAACTATTGATATTTGTAAATGATATATCCAATAAAGGGTTAATATCCAAAATATATAAAGAACTTATACAATTCAACACAAAACCCTTCAAATAATCCAATTAAAAAATGGGCAGAAACATGAATTGATATTTTTTCCAAAGAAGACATACAGATGACCAACAGACACATGAAAAGATGATCAACATTACTAATCATCAGGTAAATGCAAATCAAAACCACAATGAGATATCACCTCACACCTATCAGAATGGCTAAAACCAAAAACACAAGAAATAAGTGTTGATGAAGAAAAAGGAACCCTCATGCACTGTTAGTGGGAATGCAAATTGGTGCGGCCACTGTGGAAAACAATATGGAAGTTCCTCAAAAAATTAAAAATAGAATCACCATATGACCTAGTAATTCCATGATTGGGTATTTACTCAAAGAATATGAAAACACTAATTCAAAAAGATATATGTACCCCTATGTTTACTGCAGCATTATTTACAATAGCCAAGATATGGAAGCAACCCAAGTGTCCTTCTGCAGATGAATGGATAAAGAAGTGGTATATGTATACAATGGATTATTACTCAGCCATAAAAAAGAATGAAATCTTGCCATTTGCAACAACATGGATAGACCTGGAGGGTAAATGCTAAGTGAAATGTCAGTCAGAGAAAGACCCACATGATTCCACTCATATGCGGAATTTAAGAAACATAACAAACTAACAAAGAAAAGAGAAGAAAAAATAAACAAAAAAACAGACTCTTTAATACAGAGAATAAATTGGTGGTTTCCAGAGGAGAGATGGGTGGGGGAAGGAATAAAATAGATAAAGGTGATAAAAAATATACACTTTTGAGGAGCACTGAGTAATGTACAGAATTGTTTAATCATAGTGTATACCTAAAAGTAATATAACACTATGTTAATCACACTTCAATTAAAAAAAAGAAATTAAAAAGGCAAAATAAATTCTCCTAAACTATTCACTTAATATCATTTAAATGATAAACACATAAACTATAAAGATGTTAAAATAAAAGATGCTAATTATATAATTAATGTATACCTGTCACTTTAATTATTGCACTAGTATGCGAATTAAGGATTTGAAAGATCCGTATTTATTGGTGAATGCCCTTGGGGATTTGTTCCTTCCAACTTAATAGCAACTGTCATGAATTACTATTATAACAATTGGGTGCAATCTGCGATAGTCCACTACTTTTCATGTCATGCTATTCAGTACTTCTACTCCATAATGCTGAACTGGTATTTCAGCAATGAGTACCTTCTTAGTGTATGGAATCAGCAGTCACATATTTGGAAGATGCTGTTTTTAGAAAAGCTGATTCAGCAGAGGAGTAGAGGTACTAACTGGAGCATACAATTAAAATGTATAAACAAAAGAAATGAGAGAGGAAATGCAAAATAGGACTGACTCATGGGTAAAGAAAAAAAAGTAAATGTAAAGATTTAAAGGGAGAAGATGTTCTAAAAATAAGATTAAAGATTACAGGAAAAGTGAGAGTTCTTAAACTGTTCTTAAACTAACAGCCTGTTTCTCCCTGAAAAATGGAGGAAAATCAATTTTAAAGTGAAACTGGCAGAGCTTTTTTATTCAAAAGTAACAAAAGCACACAGATTTTAAAAGTTAGTAAAACCATTAGGGGAGAAGCACTCACTCTACTTTTATGCAAAGTAGGTGTACAATGTCATGAAGAGTAAATAATAAATAGATTTATTTAAAAAATTATAGCGCTAGGGGCGCCTGGGTGGCTCAGTTGGTTAGGCGACTGCTTTTGGCTCAGGTCATGATCCCGGAGTCCCAGGATAGAGCCCCGTGTCGGGCTCCCTGCTCAGCGGGGAGTCTGCTTCTCCCTCTGACCCTCACCCCTCTCATGTGTTCTCTCTCATTGTCTCTCAAATAAATAAATAAAATCTTTTAAAAAATTATAGGGTTATACATTTCTGATTTAGGGATTTATTATTCCAATATGAATTGTCTATTAAATGCTATGCACTGAGTTAAGCAATGGGTAACAGAAACATACAAAGAATTCTTGAAATAACTTCTTTAAGATTAGAAGAATAGGGTTATGAGATCATAGAATTTATTACATTTCTAAGTAAAGATTATGGTTTGAAATATAACCTTAGATTCAATTAAATTCAGCTAAATTCAACTTAGTTTGTGTCTCTAGTTGATTGTTCGGATTGAAACCTGATGTTTTGCCATTTTCAGAACTTAATTGTAATCTCATAACATAAAATTTTATTTATCACAAATAATGTGCCCAAGTGTTATTACTTAATAGTTATTTTAATTATTATTTTTAATATGTTAAGTTTAGATTGCTTAACCATACTGAACATATAGTAGTCTATTCAAGAGAACTATATCCTATTATTTTGATACTTTGACCACAGATCAAAGTTAAAGTAAATGTAAGATAAATATTTGGCATGATTACATTATTCAATTAATATTTTCATTTTTCATAATTTATGAGATATTTGTTCCTGTCTCAATGTCCACAAAATAATACCCTATACTTCAAATATTAATCTATAAAATACAACTAAAATATTTTCAAAATTAATTTGACTTGTCATTGTTTTACATAATGTAGAATCACCAACCAGTATCATTTTTGTCTTTTTAATATTATTTGTTAGCTTGAAAATTCATATTCCAAGTCAGTAATAGGGAATGATGCAGAAAATGTTCAACAAAGAATTGTGAATGTGGTAGTATATCTTAGTTTATTTTTTATTAAAAATTAATCTTCCAATAGCATCCTTTGTTTACACAATGACTGACATTAAATGTCTGAGTATTTACTGAAATTGTCAGTTTTCAATGTAACTGATGCAAAAAGCTTGATAAGGAAACAAGCCTATGAAGATACTGTAAATACCATAAGAAATGCAATTTTAATGGGAAATGTGTTCAATTTCTGAACTGCTCCATGTATAAACATTCCTTGGTTATCACAGTATAGAATCATATACTGTCTTGAAATTCCTATTCAGCCACATACTGAGCTCTTATGTGTGCCACATTCTAAAAATATCAGGAGATATTTTCTAAGTTTTTCTGCTATATTCATAATATGTTTTAAGTTATTTTTGAAAGATAATTAGTCTAAAACATTGTAAAAAAAATTCAAACCTAGCTTAAGTGTATAAAGTTAAAAATCAATTCTCTTCCTTTTTTTTTTCCTTGGCTTCTTGATTCATTATTGTGCATTATACTGTTTTGGGGCACTGGCATATTAAATGTTGTCAATAATTTACCAAAAAGTTTCTAATTCTGTTTTTTAAAGCCTGTTGATACTGAATTTTATCTGGAGATTTGGAGGCATCCTTTAAGATGGTCATTTTTTTCTCCTTTGAGTTATTAATAGATTATCTAACATTGTATAATTGTATAATTGTATAATTTTGTGTTATTTTGAATTTCTGGGATGAAGCAAACACATTTATGATATTAGCATTGATATCCATAAGCATAATTCATCTAAATATTTTAATGTCATTTGTAAGGCATTGGGTAATTCTGCCTTAGCTCAAGTAGTTAGGAAGATTTTCTTTCTTCCTTATGCTCTATAAATAACATGTATTATCTTTTTCTTAAATATGTAAAAAAAGTCTAAATCTGACACTGCTCAGGCCTCTGATAAAATTTTCAATTTCATCCAAGTTTGTCTATCTTTAATTTCTCTCTCTTGTAAATGATACTCCTGTTATTTATTTTTTTACTCACTTATTTTACAATAATTATTTGCCTGTTTGTTTACTTTTATTGTCAGTATAGCTTCACCAGTTATTTTATTCAACTGGTGGTCATCTACTACTGATCTATTTTGATTTTCAAATTTATCCCAATATGGCCAATGCAGTAAGCATCTGTACCTTATTCTATTCTTTGCTCTAATTATTAGTTCTGTAGCAGCAGTATTCTAGACAAGTAGTATAATATTATAGTTAAGAATTGTCAAAAGCAAAACTAAGTTGGATATACAATTAACAAAGGCTATTTATTCATAAACTTTTAGTAAGTGAACCTATTTGCTGTATTTCAGCAAGGCTTCGAAAGTGTTAGAATCGTGCTATAGAATAAAAAGAGAAAATCCTGAGACAGTTTCTTGGCAAGCATTCTATTAAGGGGAGATTTTTGTAAGTGTTCCTTGGTCTTTAGGAACATTTGGTCTTTGGCTGTAAGGGTATAAATAAGCAAGTTTGAGTATATTTCCAAAGAGGAAGGATTGTTCTATGTTAGAAGTGAAGGTTTTCTGTGGCTGGCCATATCCTGGAACAAGTGGGAGTTGATAGGGATGCTTTTTTTGAGCAAACAGTCCTAACAGTCCTGGTGTGGCTGGCTACCATGGCAGACAATTTATCAGAACACCAACTTAATCCCTGCATCCACGCTCACTAGCTTCATGACTCAGGTCAAGTAATTAAGATGTGCTGGTTAGGTTGATTTCACCATATCCTTTCTTCACCCATCTATGCCCTGTTAGATGCCCCAGAAAGCTGATCCATATGAACTACAACATCTGAGCTACCTTACCCTCAGGATTCCAGGGTTGGACCTATGGGAGGCCTGGGTATGTAGTAGGAGAAGAGTCAGTTTGGGATATTTGTTTCCATTTGCTCCATTCTTGCCCCTCCAGTGACTTTTGGTGGCTGCATTTCTCTATAGTTACAGGGTTACAGCTCCTGTAGGAGCAGAGTCCCTTCCTCTTTCTCCTTCAGACTCCCAAAGGTAACAGTTCCCTTCTGTGTTAGTGCCCCAGACTTCACCATCCCCATCCATTCCCTTAACCTTTCCTACCCCTTTGTAAACTGTTCCTTTATTAAATTCTTTTTAGCTGACTCCCTTTGAGTGTGCCACCTTGTCAGACCCTAAAGACTCCCTTGTGCCTCAATCTGTTCAGCTATAAAATTAGGATAATAACTATTACCACACTAAGGCAGGTTGTAAGGATCCCATTATTAATATAGGTAATACCTTTAGAATAGTGTCTGGCCCATAGAAAGCACTGGGTAAATCTAACTCACAATCATAATGATGTTGATAATGTTATTATTACAACCTCAGTTTATTTCATTTGGCTTACAATTTGAGTCTCTTCAGGCTTCTTTTTGGGTATTCTATGCAATTTTCTATAGTATAGGGTTAAAATCATTGCAATCAGAGTAAGAGATTGATTGTAATAGGCACACTTGATTAAGGAGATTAAAATTTGTTTTAACAGAATGAAGAAAATCTACATTTACTTAAAGAGAAATGCAGATAAAAATAAAATTAATATAAAATACAAATTAAAATGTGATCCATCCTTCTCTTTGGCAGATATGCTTCTTTGATCCAAGAGAAGTTATATTTAATTGTATTTAAATGGATCATTCTAATAAAGCAGCGACCTTAAAACACACACACATATACACACACAAACGCTTTTAGAATTAATGATTGCAATTTAGATCTTATCTTTACAAGCTGAAAACAAAATTCTTCTTCCTTTTTTACCCCCCCCCACCCCCCAATCATCTGATGACATCTAACTTCTCTGGTCCAGCTCCCATCTTCCCTCGGGAGACCTTTTCCCATCACTGTGTGTGGAGTTGTTGGGGTAGTATTCCAAATGCCTCTGCTTATGCCCCATGTGCATTCTAGGAATATCAGTGTCTTTATTTTGTTTATTTGAACCTGATGGGGCTGATGAAGAGCAAACGTGGTTGGAGCTTAGTTGTCTCATCAATAATGTTCTGAGGAACACCTAAGTTTCCTAGATCCTAGACTGCTTTACTTCTTATCCTTTCCTAGATATGTATTTCTATTTTTTTCTTAATTTCTGTGAGATTCCTATGTAGCTTAAGTCAATCAAAGTCAATTTTGTTTCTTTACAAACAACCCTGATCAAAAGGTTTGCTTAATTTTAAAATGGTGCAGAAATTGCCAAGTGACTGAATTATGTAGTTAAAAATACACTGATAACAGACAAAATTTCTCTAGTATTTAGAGGAATAACTGGACTATAAATCTGGACTACATCATCTGTAAGGTTTGTTGTTTGAGAGGAGGAAGTGGGTTCAAATTTCTTGTCTTGTGGGGCATGTTTAATATGCTCAAAGTTATGTATCAAAGGGTGATATAGAACTAACTCAAGACTCTGGCTTTGAGAGTGACACCTAGAAAATTTTGGTATTGGAACTTCCTCTCATGTTTGTACAATGTATGAAATTCACAATCTTATGAAGAAATACATAAGCAAAATATAAATACTAAAATAGTTTAGGAATATAATTCTATAAAAATGTTAAGATTATTGATGCGTAAGGCCCTAAAAGTTATAAATGTGCTAGAAGGGACCATAGAGATATTCTAGTTCAATCTCTTGATTTTATAAATAAACAATACAAGTCCAGAAAAATAAAGTGCCTTGGGAAAAGGTCATGCAGATGGCAGAGAAAAGGTTGTGATCCATATTTAGTGAGTCTTCTCATGTTTATTGTGTTTCACTGCTTGTTTTCTTGATAATCCCATATATATATTTAATATTCTTTTGGTTTGCTAACTAATGAAAACAATAATGTTATTTAAGCACTTACAACATGCCAGGGACTGTTCTGAGAATTTTACTTATGTCATTGCATTTAATCTTCACAACAATCCTTCAAGGGGGACACTATTATCAATCCTTAATTTACAGGTAAGGAAATCCAGCAGTTAAGCTACTCTCCTAAAATTTAGATCAACACTTTCATAATTTAATCTTTAAATTCACTTGAAAATGCTTGGAAGCATATAATTTATTCATTACTCTTTAATAGGATTAACAACACCTACGAATTGGATAGTGTTTGATCTAGTATCTTTGACCTTTCTTTTAAAGAAAATTTGGGAGTGAAAATGTCATTCATGTCCTCAGAAAAAATCAACGTCAAACATTTACTCTTTGCTATCTTCTTCCATCCTTGAATCCACCTTGATCATAACCAGTTTTCATTGATTCTCTGCTTGGCTTCCTGCCTGTGATGTATTGTGTAACTAGATTTGGACTTTCTTATAAAGTGCTCTTTCATTTTGCTTAAGCCTTACCTGATTTTAATTTGCACTTTCCCTGCTCTGACCTGCTTTACTTTATAGGTTTCCTATTCTCCTCACTTGAGCAATCTGACAGCTCTCAAAAGATGCTTATGATGGCTCATTCTTTTCCCCCTGAGTCACACTTGTTGGAGTGACATTTTCTTTTCATAAAATAACACACTTTTGGTAAGAGAGTTCTAATAAGATGAGGTTTAAAAAATATTTTTTTCTAACATTCACAATAAGAATACTACTAATAAATCATAAGTAATATCAACAGATTAAAAATAACGTATTTCTCTTTTCAAACAAATATTTTTAGAATATATTGAGGGTAACAGCAAAACTAGGATATTCTTTTTTCTAACTCTGTGATTTTTGTGTTCTCGTTTTATGACTTGAACAATGTAATAGATATTCTAAAATGTCTAAAAAAGATCCACTGAGAAGTTATGTAGATGTAATATAGATTATTATAGTGCTTTAAAACTCAATCACTTTAGAATCATTCATATTTCCCTATCAAAGAACAAAAATGGTGTTCATGGAGAATGAACAACGAACTAGCAACTTGTGTTTACTTTAATATTTCTGTACCCAAACTGTTTAATTAGTGATTGTAATCTTTTCTAGGGTTAGAATAAAGCAAGTTTAACCAGAAGTCACTCATACTTTCCATTTGTTAGGATATCTAATTAGCATTGGGAATAAAGCATTGTTGAATCAAATTTGTCTTTCTCTGATTATCTGATGCCTAATTCTTAATTCCTATGGATGGCTGCTAGGACCAAAGACTGGGTGGTCACCAAGGTAGAGGAGAGGAATACTTTTACACTTCACTGTACCAATTAGTGGTTTTCTAAGAATGCCTAGTAAAACACCATACCCTTGACCCCAAGCAAACTAAGGATTCTCTGTTGGTTTTCCCAGTTCTGGGACTCAACCCACATTTTCCCCCAGCAGGAGTCTTTGGCAGTCAGGCTGCCTGACCTCTAGTGGGTGACCATTCTCCCAATTCTTTTTCTTCCTCCTCAACTGCCCACCTCATTCAGCACTTTTTAAAAAATATTTTATTTATTTGAGAGACAGAGAAAGAGAGCATGAGTAAGCTTGAGAGGGGGAAGGACAAGGAGGGGGAAAGAATCTCAAGCAGACTCCAAGCTGATCATGGAACGTGATGCTGGCTTGATCTCAAGACACTGACATGACCTGAGCCGAAAACCAACAGTCCAACACTTAACCAACTGAGCCACCTAGGTACCCCCTCATTCAGGATTTGTAGAAAATGACCAAGTACTCTTAGCTGCTGATAGGCTGGTAAGTGAGAATACAATCCTTCATGTGGAGGCCCTTCAGAAAATCATGTGGAGGCCCTTCTCATGGCAAAAAGAATATAGACATTCTCTACCCATACATCATGAGCTGAGTACTAGAGCCCTCCATTTGATGATTAGGATCTGGGTTGCCTGACAATGTGTTTGGCCATAGTGATAGGCCACTGAAAAGTAGAGGTACCTGAACCGGAATCTTTAGAGAAGTTCTTGGGACTCACTGGCGATTTTCTCCTGTCATTTTCTGCTACCTGTGAAGATTTTTCATTCAGCTATTTGGATTTGACTGGACTAATGGAAACCATGTCTTTAGAAAGGCAGTTCAATATTTTATAATACATGTACCTCTCAGGGAAACCCTTTATTCACTTGTAAGGCACTGTTCAATTTATAAACTTTAAAACATATTTTCAGGCATCCTTTTTGTAAAAATTAAAGAACTGCCTACATACACTAAAGTACCAATTGAGGGGTACACTTTATCCTGGATATATCTTTATGTCTAATGTTGCAGAGTAAAATTACTAGTCCTAAATTCAAAGCAGTGTTATTCTTTCAAAGAAAATGATTTGTAATATTAAATAGGATAAAGGAAAGTAGCAGCCATTGGATCTAAGTTCTGATTTTAATTTTCACTATATTTGCTTTAAAGAAACTTATGAGAAATCAAAATAAGAAAAGGAATGAAATGAATGCTTAATGAACATCCTTTAAGAAGTGGCCATTGATTTCCTGCTATTTACAAAGACTTATGAACATATCTATGACATTAACTGGTTTAATTTAAATTGTATCAAAACAAATATTGCATACATTTTAAGAGAAACTCTGGAGGACTTTTTGATTCTTTAAAAACCATTAGAGGAATTTAAAGACAGCACACAAAAAAGGCAGTAAAATATTTAGTACATAATAATATTTATTTATTTATTTGAATAAATTCAGGAGAGGAACCACAGATTTGGTATGGTTGCACATTCAGAAATGTGTCAATCCAGAAGCCCATTCATTTCCTCAGTATGTCCAACTGTTTATATCTAGGTTTTCCTAGAACAATTCAGGATAATGCCTGGTATATGCATATGATTATAAAAAGCATCCTCTTTCATTTCAGAAATGTCCCAGTTTGGACATAAAGTATATTAGTCAATTTAGTCCTTGATCACCCATCATCTGGCCATTATTTTCTAATTGTCACAGTTGAGAGGATTAATGAGTGCCTGGATTCCCAAATATGAGATATGCTCTGGAAGGGCTATCTACATCTTTTGAATACTCAATGGCCTCTGTTCTTAGACACCCGTAGGGTTTGGGAAAATTAAAGCATTAGCCATCGATTACTATTTGACTCTCAGAATTTAAGGAATGGTCTATAGGCTCTCTGTTGTGCAATGATATTTACTGCACATGTTTGTCCATGAGTAAAGACGTTAAAAGAAGAAGAAAAAACATTCTGAGTCTGCATTGGAGACCTTCATAGGCACTGTACTGGAGAGTGTCATGAAGACTCTCTACTCTAAACTTGGCAACCCTGCTACTGAGCTTAAATGTTTAGGAAGAAAAAAAAAAGGGGTTGGGAAGACTGAACAAAACAGTCAGTCTTGAAGCATTTCTACTTTGTTTTGGCTGTAGTAAGATGACCTAATTCAGTTATGCTATGAAGCTTTGAAAGCATATCTATCATTAAGGCAAATGGGGTTGCTCAGAATTGTGTTGTCTAGGGCAAATCTGACTTGCTTTATAAGAGGAAGTATATTCTTTTGTAGCATGAAGAATTACAAATGCAATAATATACCCTATAGGAAGCCAAGATTACATGTATCATTAATTTTTTGGCAAGACTGTTAATATGCTTTAAGCAAAGAATGAGGTCTCAGGAGGATAAAAAGATTTCTCAACCTGCAGGAGATAAATGATAAAAGTAATCCCCTGGAGGAGTCTTTATCAACATATTCTTGGGCCCCTTTTTTATATTCTAGAACTAGAGAAACAGAAACAAAGTTGGCAGCATTTGTAGGAGAATCAATAGGAATAATGATTTTTGCTAAATATTTTCATTATTTTTCAAATTGTTTTTGAGTAGTTTTGTTTTTTCTAATTGTGAAGTCAATCTAAATATTGATGCTTTTTAATTCAATCACTATTTTTAGACTTTTCTGAAAATTACACTCCTATTGAAAATGTCTAGGCAACCAAAATTCAAACTATGGATTCAGAAAGTATATTCCATGTCCATGTAATATTGGATTGTGAAATTAATGGTGAATTTAATGATATACAAACTTTAAAAGCAAACTTTAATAAAAGATAATCACAAAAATAATAGAAGTCTAAAATTATATTATAAAAATAGATAGCTAAATTTACGAATTAACACCCTTAGTTTATTTAGTTTTCTGTTACTTGAACAACATGCATAAAATATCTACCATTTCTTTCTTATATACTTTGTTTCATTTGTTCAACAGGATGTGGAAGGGAGACAATGATATAAAATACAATGTTTCTACCCCTTGGTAAACTTGGGACTTTGGTATTAAAGGGAGAATAGTGCCACCCCAAAATATGCCATTTTGGTATATTGGTAATTTTGAATTAAAGGTACTTGAGAAATAGCTGGTGCAAGAAGGCTATTCTGACCCTCCTTCGTCCCTGCTGAAAGCAGGAGATAAATCTCCCATGTGAAAGCTACCCTCACTGCACTAGGAGTGTGGAATGCATTCTTATTACCAGAGATAGGGAGTTCAGGGCCTAGAAGGATATATGGACAAAACTTGTTACTTGTTTACCAATTACTATCCCAAGTCCAAATCCCTTTGTCTTGACAATTCTTCACAAATTCATTGCTTCTTTATTTAAAAGGTATAAAAAACTTCCTGCTTTTGTCACCTCTTTGAGTCTCATATTTTTAAAGGGCTTCCACACATACAAGATAAAATTTATTATTGTTTTTTTTCTGTTAATCTGTTGTGTCAATTTAGTTATTATATCAGCCAAGCGGAAGGGGAAAGAAGGGAAAATTTTTTTTCCTCTACAGCACATAATAATTTATTTCAAAAGTGTTCATAATTTATTAAACCATTCTTCCTTTGTTAAATATTTGTTTTTAATTTATTTTTTTTACTTTTTTTGTGATTTTTAATATGCTTTTTAAATAGTTTAACATATTTAACTCCCACCAACAGTATATGAGAGTTTTATCTTGCAATACCCTCACCAGTATCAATTATGTATTTTTTAATCACTTCTAATTTCATAGGTAAAAGTTCCCATTTATAACGTTTGTATTTATTTTCTTACTAATGAGAGCAATTGTATAATAACTTATATATAACTTTAATTTATTCTTTTAAAAATTATTTAATTATGTTTGGACCATTAAAACCATGATTTTAGTGCTTCTAATATTGATTGGTTTATATTTATAACTTAGGAAAGATTCACCCATTTTCATGCTCATTACAAAAAATTGTGCCTTTTAAAGCTACTTATGTTATTTTAGATATATTGAGAATTTAAATCTGCGTGTGTGTGTGTGTGTGTGTGTGACATTTGATCCTAGCTTTTGAAGTTTTCCTGTTGTGTTCTGCATTCCTAAAACTTTCCGTCCTCTAGATCAGATAAAACTTGCCTATGTGTTCTTCAAAATTAATTGATGGATTCATGTGAACATTTAAGTATGTTGCATGTATATATACATATATAGAGAGAATGCTTTTATCTTTTAATCCCTTGAAGTTTAGGACATGATTTTAAAACATGATTATGAAGTTGAAATCATGACTATGAAGAGGGAATGATTAGCCACAAGATAAAGTACACAAAAAATAAGTATGATTGGCTAATGTGATGGAGTATATCTGTCTAAAAACAAAGCAAATTCAAGTATTTATTCCTGTCTTTTGTGAATTTGAGGACTTTTTCTTATCATCAGCCTCAACAATATATGGATTTAACTCAACTGTGTATTGTAGATTAAATAAATGTAAAGATCTCCTCAATTAGAGTAGTGATATCTTTGAGGTAGGCTACCATGTCTTATTCTTTTCTTACCTATACTAACTAGTCGATGGTATGTAGTATTAATCATGCAGTGGTTTAATAAATTTCCAATATTTTATAAAGTAGAATTATTAAGTATAATCAACATTAAAGTATAAAGAACTTCTAACTTCTCTATAATCATTTTCCTAGAAAATCTATTCTTTATTCTTTTAATAAAATATCTTAACGTATTTTTAAAATGCAATAGCGAAAAGAAAAAAAAAAAAGCTATCATTCGATTTCCCAAAATTCCACTTCTAGTGGTTCTAGTATTTAGCCTCCCAACTGTTTTTTTCCAAACCTAGAAATAAAATTATGATCTAAATGCTATTTATATCTCATTTAAATAGTCATATTGGTTAATTTTCTCAGAATCTATAGTTCAATTAACAAACTTGCTAAAGATTATTGGGCCACACATTACAGGTTAGCCTACTTAATGCCCATTTTCAGGTGTGTCCTTTGATGTTCTTTTTCCTTTGTAGGGATTGAAGGGCACCAAACTTGGGGTGCCTAGGTGGCTCAGTCAGTTAAGTGTCTGCCTTTGGCTCAGGTCATGATCCCATGGTTCTGGGATCAAGCCCCATGTTGGGATCTTTGCTCAGCAGGGAGCCTGCTTCTCCCTCTCCCTGCCTCTTGCTCTGTGTACGTGTGTACGTGTGTGTGTGTGTGTGTGTGTGTGTGAAATAAATAAATAAAATCTTAAAAAAAATGAAATGTACCAAACTTGATTTTACAGCCTACCTTGAAGGTAGAGATAGCTATAGGGCCACATTCTGACTAATGGAAGCTAAACAGAAGTTTGCTAGTTATGGTTTGTTAAAAATGCTTTTTCTTTCCCAATGAAAAGGGACAGACAGGGCTATTATTGTCATTTTGTTGTACATCTTTTCCGCCTGCATGTGCAGCTAGCATCGTTGAAGGAGGAAAGAAGCCAACACTGTGTGATAGAGCAGGAAAATACAAAGATCCTAAAACCATGAATTATCACTGAATAGTTTTACTACCTCCACCAAGATTCTACCTCTGTTCTTATTACATGAGAAAACAAAAACAAACAAAAACACCCTCTTTTTTGCTTAGGAAACTCAGTTTTTCTGTTACTTTTAGCCAAATGCATTCCTAACTGGGAGAATTATTTACTCATCTTCACCTTTTCCATTTTCAGGCATGATTTCCTGGGAACCTCTCTATTGCTCAGAAAACAAAACAACTACTGAGTATTTGTCTTAGCTATCAGAGTGAAGAGGAACACTTCCACAACTCTTTCTTGGACCTAGAATACCCCCATTTAACCTTACTTCATGGTAATCATGTTTGGTGATTTTTATGTTTAAATACCTTTATCTTCTTCCATTTGGGTCAAGAGAGGGAAAAAAAAAAAAAACACACAAAACTTCATAAGCCAAAGTAAGTAACCTTCAAATTTAAAATATGAAAAGAGGTAGTAAATATAAATACAAGTTATTTTTCTCGTTTATTCATTCACTCATTTAGTCAATCAACCAACATTTATTTGAAGGTCTATTATATGACACACACCGTATGTATCTCAGGAAGGATGTGGTGAATAATATTTTTGTGTTATTTCCTTCCTTCCTTTCTATTGACCTTAAACTATTATTCTAATAAGGGCATGGCTCTGACAAGCATTATGAAAGTGGATCTAAATTGGATTATATTTCTCTCTTTTAGGGGCACAAAAAACATGTCTCAGGCCACAGAGGACCAATCATCTGTGTTCAGAAAAAAAGGACATTAAGTGATTTCCTACCAATATAGAGCCTATAGGAAGAAAAAAAGTATTAAGAGGAAAAAGAGGACCAATATATTACATTTGTTTAAACTGACTTGTGGGATCATTTGTTATTTAATTACTTTTTTAAATCAACAGAATGTTCACAGGTATAGGAACCCATACTCAAAATTTGAATAAGCAAACAAACAACAAAAAATGTAATCAGCTAATTTTCTCTTAACAGCAGATTAAACTCATATTTCAACATTAAAATATCAAATTACTGTGGTTACAAAACATTAGCTACAGATCTCGATAGTTCTGCCTCATTCTATTTCATGACAACACCTCTTTATTTGTGTTTATATCTAATTGAGAGTGGAGTATAAACTGACCTTATACATAAATGACTTTATCTATATGCAAATAATCTCACGGAAGTCTCTGGTGAAATATTTATGTACAGGCCCATCTTTAAAAAAATAAAATCCTAATGTCAGATTTTTAATTCTTACCCTTCTTTGTATTATATTTGTACCACACTTTTAGCTCATTCTTACTAGTTTCCCAGAGGTTTTGTGCAGTTTGTCAAGGTTAAGAAAAACGTTATTTGGAGAAAGGTCAGTCTTATCTTGTTAGCACAAATCAGTTCAATGTTACAGTCCCCTCATATTACACCAGTCTTCCTAGGCTTTTGCCAATAGCTCTTGAATTAGATTTACTAAATTTGTAAGCAATAATCAAATAAAGTGAAAGCTAAATAGCTGGAATATAGTTATTTTTGTTAGTGGCAGTAAAATCTCCACAGAAGTCCAGTTTTGTTTTGCTTTTAATGTAAAACCTCTGTAAATAATATTCATGTGATAATAATTCCTGTTAACTTGGAAATTAGCATTTTACTTTTCTCCATTAAATTTAATTTAGTTTTGTATTGCTCATCCTTTTTTGTTTGTTTGTTCTGTTTAAAGATTTTATTTATTTATTTGACAGAGAGACAAGAGACAGCTAGGGAGGGAACACAAGTGGGGGAATGGGAGAGGGAGAAGCAGGCTCCT
The DNA here is from genome assembly GCF_002201575.2 of Neomonachus schauinslandi. Classification (NCBI taxonomy): domain Eukaryota; kingdom Metazoa; phylum Chordata; class Mammalia; order Carnivora; family Phocidae; genus Neomonachus; species Neomonachus schauinslandi. The sequence goes on along the minus strand of NC_058403.1, from coordinate 44,033,737 downwards.
GGCTGAGCAGGGAGCCCGATGCGGGGCTCGATCCCAGGACCCTGGGACCACAACCTGAGCCGAAGGCAGATGCTTAATGACTGAGCCACCCAGGTGCCCCACTTTTGTATTGCTCATCCCTAAGTGGAATCTGGAATTGGAGGAACCAAAGAATTATAAAATTTTCTTATTCCCCATGCTAAACCTATGTTTAGGTAATATTAAAATTTCTTTAAATTGTATTACATTATGAGTACACATTTATTATATAAAAATTGATCATAATTTCATTTTCTTATTAGTTAAGATTAACAAAGCCTCACGCTGTTTTCTGAAGACTAAAAGTCACAAATACCCTTTTTCATTCCCTTTTAATTTTTTAAATAAAATTACCAGCTATTTAGACTTCAAATGTCTTTTTTTTTTTTTTTTTTTAACATAACCTCCATGCTGGGGCTTGAACTCACAACCTTAAGATTGAGACCTGAGCTGAGATCAAGAGTTGAACTGAGCCACCCAGGCACCCCCAAAAAGTCTATTTCTAAATGAGAAACCATCTTAGATTTTTGGAGAATCATCCTTTCCTTTCTATAGATTTTAAGTTATAAGCATATTTTTTTTCCAGCTGCCCTTTTAAACATCTTTTTTTTTTTTTGAGTTATGAACATATTAATCAAAAGCTTCCAATTACTTTAAGAACATAAAAGCTTTATCATCTAGGGCATGGGTTTATCAACTATGTATGCCTGTTTTTATAAATTAAGTTTTATTAGTACACAGCTATGCTCTTTCATTTATGTATTGTCTATAGCTGCTTTCCTGTTACAAGGGCAGAGCTGAGTGGTCTGACAGAGAATATATGACCTGCACAACCGAAAATATTTCCTATCTGGCCCTTTACAGAAAAAAAAAAAAGTTAGATTGTAGGGGAATACATGCACAGATCTAGAATCTACCTATATAGAATCTTCATGCTTTTTTATTTGGAATAATTATTATAAACTATCCCATTTATGTCATGAAAAAAGCCTTGGTATAGAACACTACAGCAATGTTCCAATTTCACTCAAATTTGTGACCAGAATCAGAATGAGAACCAGGAACAGTGGGCCCTCAGACTCATATCTACCACATTATATTTTCTTCTTTAGCAACACACACCTTGTCTTACATTTTTTCTTCTTTTAACTTTGTTGATTTTGTGTGTCAAAATTATACCAAAAGATGGTTTAACTTAGAAAACAGCTTTGATATAATCATGCAAAACTGTAACTTGAAGATTATTTTATTCTACATCCTTTACAAACACATTAATAAGTAAATTGAAATTGTTATGTGGAACATAGGAATAGCGCAGAGGACCACAGGGGAAGGAGGGGAAAACTGAACGGGAAGAAATCAGAGAGGGAGACAAGCCATGACAGACTCTGGACTCCGGGAAACAAATTGAGTGTTACAGAAGGGAGAGGGGTTGGGAGATGGGGTAATGGGGTGATGGGTATTAAGGACGGCACGTGTTGTGATGAGCACTGGGTATTATACACGACTAATGAACTGTTGAACACTACATCAAAAACTAATGATGTACTTACTATATGCTGGCTAAATAAACATAATAAAAACAAGACAAAACTAAAACAAAAACCAAAAAACCCAAAATAGAATAAAACGATTTTAAAAAAGAAAAAAAATTGTTAAATTCCTTATTGAAATTATTCCTGAAGTATAACAAATTTTACATCTTTACATATTTTAAAAATCATTATAAGTGAAGAAAAGCAGTTGTACCACTGCTTTGCAAATCTTATTCCTCTAGGTAACATAACCACTTTAAGTAGAAGACATTTTAGTAAAGCTTCATAAAAATTTAACTTAAAAGTGCATTCCTTCATTTATTCCTTTATTCACCAAATATTTATGAATACCTTTTAGGTACTGGGCACTATACTAGGTCCTGAAGATGAAGTAATGAATTCAATTTATTTCTAATTAGAAAGCAGAAATTATTTAGATTGGCTGTGGTAACACCTGTAAACATTGGCTCTTTAAAATAATTTTGGTATCTTTTATAGTTCCCCAGAAACACATCTATAAGCCATGGTCATTAAGAAACATAAATTGATTCTGCTTAGCAGTTAACACTGCCTTTAAAAAAAAAAGGCTGATTGGGGGGCGGAGCAAGATGGTGGAGGAGTAGGAGACCTGGATTTCGTCTCCTCTCTGGAATTCAGCTGGATAGGGATCAAACCATTCTGAACACCTACAAACTCAACAGGAGATCGAAGAATAGAAGAGCAACAACTCTCTCATCAGAAAAGCGACCACTTTCTGGAAGGTAGGACGTGCGGAGAAGTGAATCCGAGGCGATATTCGGGAGGATAGACGGCGGGGGAGGGGCCTCCGTCGGCCGCTTCTGGCAAGTGATAGAACCACGGAGCACAAAATCGGAACTTTTAAAAGTCTGCTCCGCTGAGGGACGTCACTCCGGTGGCTAAGCGGGGGGTGGAACCCTCTGGGACAGTGTGGTCTCAGGACCCTCGGGGTCACAGAAAGACCGGGGGTGCCTGAGTGTGGCAGAGCTCCCAGGTATCGGAGCAGGGAAGCCGGCTGCAGAGACGGAGCTCAGGCGCGGGCTCTCAGCTCGGGGTTGCCATAAACCGTGATCCGCGGCACAGTCGGGCCACTGCTCCTCCAGCAGGGACCCAACAAGCGGCAGATCCGGGGAGACTCACCTTCCTCCCCCGGGAGGAGCCGCGCGGGAGTGCACCGCAGGGATCTGCTGGGTTTGGAGACTCCACCCGGGGTCGGGTGCCAGAAATAGAAACGCGCGGTCACAGGCCGGGTGAGCACGGAGTGCGGCTGGAGACCGGGGAGACGGGAGTGACTGACGGCTTTTCTCTGGGGGCTCACTGAGAAGCGGGGCCCCGAGTTCTCGGCTCCTCCGGGGCGGAGATTGGGAGGCCGCCATTTTCACTCTCCGCCTCCAAAGCTGTACGGAAAGCTCGCAGGGAACAAAAGCCTCGGAGAGCAAACCTGAGCAGATTACTTAGCCGGGAGGGGGCAAGGGCGGGGCAATTCCGCCTCCGGCAGAGACATTTGGAAACCACGGCAACAGGCCCCTCCCCAGAAGATCAGCGAGAACAGTCAGCCAAGGCCAAGTTTACTGATCAATGAGAACGGCAGAACTCTAGCGCTAGGGGAATACTGCACATAGAATCCATGGCTTTTTTACCATGATTCTTTAGTCTTTCAAAGTTAATTTTTTTTAACTGTCTTTTTTTTTTCTTTTTTCTTTTTGAATTTTTCTTTTTCCCTTTTTCAACCAACATCTTATCAATCCCTTTTTTTAAAAAAAACATTTTTATTTTTCATTTTTAGAGTCATATTCTATCCCTTCATAGTAGTTACCCATATTTTTGGCTTATATATATAAGTTGTTCTCTCTTTAAAATTTTGAGATAGTTTCTTCTAACAGATTAAAATATACCCTAAATCTCTAGTATATGGTGTTTTCTATTCCCCTGCCTGATCACATCCTCTCCCTTTTTTTTTCTTTTTTTAAATCCTCTTCTTTCTTTTTTCAAACAACTTTTTATCAATTCCTTTTATAAAATTTTTTATAATTTCCATCTTTACAGTCATATTCCATCCCTTCATCATATCAACCCTTATTTTTGTACATATATAAGTTTTTCTTTCTTTAAAATTCTGGGAGGCACTTTCTTCTAAAAGACCAAAATACACCCCAAATCTAGTGTGTGGCACTGATCTATATACCAGCCTGATCATATTTGATCACATTCTGGTTTTTTTTGTTGTTGTTGTTGTTGTTTTGTTTTGTTTGTTTTTGTTTTTATCTTTATCTTTTTCTTTTTTTTCTTTTTCTTTTTTCTCTCTTTCCCTTTCTTTTCCCACTGCTTCAAGTCTTTTCTGATTTGTTTAGAGTATATTTTCTGGGGACGTTGTTACTCTGCTAGCATTTTGTTCTCTCATTAATCTATTCTCCTCTGCACAAAATGACAAGACGGAAAAAATCACCTCAATGAAAAGAACAAGAGGTAGTGCCGACTGCCAGGGACCTACTCAATACAGACATTAGTACGATGTCAGATCTAGAGTTCAGAATCATCACTTTAAAGATACTAGCTGGGCTTGAAAAAAATATGGAAGTTATTAGAGAAACCCTTTCTGGAGAAGTAAAAGAACTAAAATCCAACCAAGTAGAAATCAAAAAGGCTATTAATGAGGTGCAATCAAAAATGGGGGCGCTAACTGCTAGAATAAATGAGGCAGAAGAGAGAATCAGTAATATAGAAGATGAAATGATGGAAAATAAAGAAGCTGAGAAAAAGAGAGATAAACAACTACTGGATCATGAGGGCAGAATTCGAGAGATAAGCGATACCATAAGACGAAACAACATTAGAATAATTGGGATCCCAGAAGAAGAAGAAAGAGAGAGAGGGGCAGAAGGTATAATGGAGCAAATTATAGCAGAGAACTTCCCTAATTTGGGGAAGGAAACAGGCATGAAAATCCAGGAAGCACAGAGAACCCCTCTCAAAATCAATAAAAATAGGTCAACACCCCGACATCTAATAGTAAAACTTACGAGTCTCATAGACAAAGAGAAAATCCTGAAAGCAGCTCGGGAGAAGAGATATGTAACCTACAAGGGTAGAAACATTAGATTGGCAACAGACCTATCCACAGAGACCTGGCAGGCCAGAAAGGACTGGCAGGATATATTCAGAGCACTAAATGAGAAAAATATGCAGCCAAGAATACTCTACCCAGCTAGGCTGTCATTGAAAATTGAAGGAGAGATAAAAAGCTTCCAGGACAAACAAAAACTAAAGGAATTTGCAAACACAAAACCAGCCCTACAGGAAATCTTGAAAGGGGTCCTCTAAGCAAAGAGAGAGCCTAAAAGCAACATAGACCAGAAAGGAACACAGACAATATACGGTAACAGTCACCTTACAGGCAATACAATGGCACTAAATTCCTATCTTTCAATAGTTACGCTGAATGTAAATGGGCTCAATGCCCCAATCAAAAGACACAGGCTATCAGACTGGATTAAAAAACAAGACCCATCGATATGCTGTCTGCAAGAGACTCATTTTAGAACCAAGGACACCCCCAGATTGAAAGTGAGGGGGTAGAAAACCATTTACCATGCTAATGGACACCAAAAGAAAGCTGGGGTGGCAATCCTTATATCAGAAAAATTAGATTTTAAACCAAAGACTGTAATAAGAGATGAGGAAGGACACTATATCATACTTAAAGGATCTATCCAACAAGAAGATCTAACAATTGTAAATATCTATGGCCCTAACATGGGAGCAGCCAATTATATAAGGCAATTAATAACAAAAGCAAAGAAACACATCGACAACAATACAATAATAGTGGGGGACTTTAACACCCCCCTCACTGAAATGGACAGATCGTCTAAGCAAAAGATCAACAAGGAAATAAAGACTTTAAATGACACACTGGACCAAATGGACTTTACAGACATATTCAGAACATTCCACCCCAAAGCAATGGAATACACATTCTTCTCTAGTGCCCATGGAACATTCTCCAGAATAGATCACATCCTAGGTCATAAATCAGGTCTCAACCGGTACCAAAAGATTGGGATCATTCCCTGCCTATTTTCAGACCACAATGCTTTGAAACTAGAACTCAATCACAAGGGGAAAGTCAGAAAGAACTCAAATACATGGAGGCTAAAGAGCATCCTACTGAAGAATGAATGGGTCAACCAGGAAATTAAAGAAGAATTAAAAAAAATACATGGAAACCAATGAAAATGAAAACACAACTATTCAAAATCTTTGGGATGCAGCAAAGGCAGTCCTAAGAGGAAAGTATATAGCAATACAAGCCTTTCTCAAGAAACAAGAAAGGTCTCAAATACACAACCTAACCCTACACCTAAAGGAGCTGGAGAAAGAACAGCAAATAAAGCCTAAACCCAGCAGGAGAAGAGAAATAATAAAGATCAGAGCAAAAATCAATGAAACAGAAACTAAAAGAACAGTAGAACAGATCAACGAAACTAGGAGCTGGTTCTTTGAAAGAATTAACAAGATTGATAAACCCCTGGCCAGACTTATCAAAAAGAGAAGAGAAATGACCCTAATCAACAAAATCATGAATGAAAGAGGAGAGATCACAACCAACACCAAAGAAATACAAACAATTATAAGAACATATTATGAGCAACTCTATGCCAGCAAATTAGATAACCTGGAAGAAATGGATGCATTCCTAGAGATGTATCAACTACCAAAACTGAACCAGGATGAAATAGAAAACCTGAACAGACCTATAACCACTAAGGAAATTGAAGAAGTCATCAAAAATCTCCCAACAAACAAAAGCCCAGGGCCAGATGGCTTCCCAGGGGAATTCTACCAAACATTTCAAGAAGAATTAATACCTATTCTTCTGAAACTGTTCCAAAAAATAGAAATGGAAGGAAAACTTCCAAACTCATTTTATGAGGCCAGCATTACCTTGATCCCAAAACCAGACAAAGACCCCATCAAAAAGGAGAATTACAGACCAATATCCCTGATGAACATGGATGCAAAAATTCTCACCAAAATACTAGCCAATAGGATCCAACAGTACATTAAAAGGATTATTCACCATGACCAAGTGGGATTTATCCCTGGGCTGCAAGGTTGGTTCAACATCCGCAAATCAATCAATGTGATACAATACATTAACAAAAGAAAGAACAAGAATCATATGATCCTCTCAATAGATGCAGAAAAAGCATTTGACAAAGTACAGCATCCTTTCTTGATCAAAACTCTTCAGAGTATAGGAATAGAGGGTACATACCTCAATATCATAAAAGCCATCTATGAAAAACCTACAGCGAATATCATTCTCAATGGGGAAAAACTGAGAGCTTTCCCCCTAAGGTCAGGAACGTGGCAGGGATGTCCACTATCACCACTGCTATTCAACATAGTATTGGAAGTCCTAGCCACAGCAATCAGACAACAAAAAGAAATCAAAGGCATCTAAATTGGCAAGGAAGAAGTCAAACTCTCACTCTTTGCAGATGATATGATACTTTATTTGGAAAACCCAAAAGACTCCACCCCAAAACTGCTAGAACTCATACAGGAATTCAGTAAAGTGGCAGGATATAAAATCAATGCACAGAAGTCAGTGGCATTCCTATACACCAACAACAAGACAGAAGAAAGAGAAATTAAGGAGTCGATCCCATTTACAATTGCACCCAAAACCATAAGATACCTAGGAATAAATCTAACCAAAGAGACAAAGGATCTGTACTCAGAAAACTATAAAATACTCATGAAAGAAATTGAGGAAGACACAAAGAAATGGAAAAATGTTCCATGCTCATGGATTGGAAGAACAAATATTGTGAAGATGTCAATGCTACCTAGAGCAATCTACACATTCAATGCAATCCCCATCAAAATACCATCCACTTTTTTCAAAGAAATGGAACAAATCATCCTAAAATTTGTATGGAACCAGAAAAGACCCCGCATAGCCAAAGGAATGTTGAAAAAGAAAAGCAAAGCCGGCGGCATCACAATTCCGGACTTCCAGCTCTATTACAAAGCTGTCATCATCAAGACAGCATGGTACTGGCACAAAAACAGACACATAGATCAATGGAACAGAATAGAGAGCCCAGAAATGGACCCTCAACTCTATGGTCAACTCATCTTTGACAAAGCAGGAAAGAATGTCCAATGGAATAAAGACAGTCTCTTCAACAAATGGTGTTGGGAAAATTGGATAGCCACATGCAGAAGAATGAAACTGGACCATTTCCTTACACCACACACAAAAATAGACTCCAAATGGTTGAAAGACCTCAATGTGAGACAGGAGTCCATCAAAATCCTAAAGGAGAACACGGGCAGCAACCTCTTCAACCTCAGCTGAAGCAACTTCTTCCTAGAAACATCGCCAAAGGCAAGGGAAGCAAGGGCAAAAATGAACTATTGGGACTTCATCAAGATAAAAAGCTTTTGCAAAGCAAAGGAAACAGTCAACAAAACCAAAAGACAACCAACAGAATGGGAGAAGATATTTGCAAATGACATATCAGATAAAGGGCTAGTATCCAAAATCTATAAAGAACTCATCAAACTCAACACCCAAAGAACAAAGAATCCAATCAAGAAATGGGCCGAAGACATGAACAGACATTTTTCCAAAGAAGACATCCAAATGGCCAACAGACACATGAAAAAGTGCTCAATATCGCTCGGCATCAGGGAAATCCAAATCAAAACCTCAATGAGATACCACCTCACACCAGTCAGAATGGCTAAAATTAACAAGTCAGGAAACGACAGATGTTGGCGGGGATGCGGAGAAAGGGGAACCCTCCTACACTGTTGGTGGGAATGCAAGCTGGTGCAGCCACTCTGGAAAACTGTATGGAGGTTCCTCAAAAAGTTGAAAATAGAGCTACCATATGACCCAGCAATTGCACTACTGGGTATTTACCCCAAAGATACAAAAGTAGGGATCCAAAAGGGTACGTGCACCCCGATGTTTATAGCAGGAATATCCACAATAGCCAAACTGTGGAAAGAGCCAAGATGTCCATCGACAGATGAATGGATAAAGAAGATGTGGTATATATATACAATGGAATATTATGCAGCCATCAAAAGGAATGAGATCTTGCCATTTGCAACGACGTGGATGGAACTGGAGGGTATTATGTTGAGTGAAATAAGTCAAACAGAGAAAGACATGTATCATATGATCTCACTGATATGAGGAATTCTTAATTGCAGGAAACAAACTGAGGGTTGCTGGAGTGGGGGGTGGGGTGGGAGGGATGGGGTGACTGGGTGATAGACACTGGGGAGGGTATGTGCTCTGGTAAGCGCTGTGAATTGTGCAAGACTGTTGAATCTCAGATCTGTACCTCTGAAACAAATAATGCAATATATGTTAAGGAAAAAGAAAAAAAGAAGAAGAAGAAGGTAGCGGGAGGGGAAGAATGAAGCGGGGGAAATCAGAGGGGTAGACGAACCATGAGAGACGATGTACTCTGAAAAACAAACAGGGTTCTAGAGGGGAGGGGGGTGGGAGGATGGGTTAGCCTGGTGGTGGGTATTGAGGAGGGCACGTATTGAATGGAGCACTGGGTGTTATACACAAACAATGAATTTGGACTCATCCTTATTAAATATATCTTTTGATTTTGTTTTTTTCTCTAAAATTTATTAAATGTTACATTATGAGCATATGGATATTAAGAAACAGCAAAAATACTTGTATCGGAATCAAGATAAAATATTCTGAAAGATCTATGAACACTTTCTTTTTAAGGAAGAAGAGTAATTTTTATTTTCAGTATCCTCCTTTGATTATGTTCTCTTTCAAGTTAGGCAAGTCATTGCAGGGAGAGGCTAGCAAAGCCCGTGTACTCCATGGTGGCTCAAAAGTCACCTGGAGTCTATACATTTACTGTGGTAGCTCACCACATTTTCTACAGAGTCTGACAAAAGGCTATCTTAATCTTTGTTAATCTTGATTTTCTGATGAGCGTGTGTTTCTCATTTGCAATAGGCAGAGAAGCAAAAAGACTGGTGATCCCACAGATGTGACTAAATAATTAGTTTTATAACTACCACTGCTCTCTCCAGGCTCAGGTTTCAAAAGGCAGTGTGCCCTAATGGTTAAGAGTTCAGACTTCTGGACCAAGACTGTTTGGTAACAAATTCTGGTTTGACCAGGGCCCAGCTGGGTGATACTGACTTTTTAGTCTGTGTGTGACAGTTTCTTCATCTGGAAAACACCCAGAATAATACCTTATTGGGTTGGTTTATATTATGAATGAATGCTAAGTGCTAGAAACAATGTCTGATACAGTAAGCTATCTGTAACTTTATTGCAATAAATGAACGTTGAACTTTATCTTCCTTTAAATTCATTTGAACTCCAAAGAACAGATTCTTTTCTTGAAACATTCCCTCAAACATTATTAAAAAATCATTAAGTCAAGGGGTGCCTAGGGGGCTCAGTCGGTTAAGCCTCTGACTCTTGATTTCTGCTCAGGTCATGATCTCACAGGGTTAAGAGATGGAGTCCCATGTCGGGCTCCACACTGGATGTGCAGCCTGCTTAAGATTCTCTGATTCTCTCTCTCCCTTTGCCCCTCCCAGCTCCCCACCCCTGTTTGTGTGCACACACACTCTCTTAAAAAAATATTTTAAAAAAATCATTAAGTCAAGTATGAAGTCACAGAAGAAATTGTCTTCCAATAAATATTTAAATACAATAGGAGTCATGGAGTGCAGGCCCTGAAAAATAAATAAGGGACGAGTTAAGAATTTTGTGATTTATAAGATCTCCGGGCTTTTAGGGTCACATTCACTTTATGTGCCATTGTTAATTTTAGCACTTCTACCATGAGAAGAGTTGACAGACCTTCTAATGATCTGGTCAGCAGGAGTACAGATACACACACCTAAGCCTCTTCCTCCCTCATCCACTATGTAGATACCAAGATTCTGATGCATCTGTGAACTCACTTTCTGTTTTAAACTAGTAAAACTATGCTCAGAGGAAGTCCCCTTTTCAAATACCTGGGCTCATCTAACCAGATGCATAATAATCACCCCCCCCTTTTTTTTTACCTGAACTGTTATTTGTACATCTCTATTTTCTAATATTTCCTCTGGGTATTCTGTTAAGGTAAAACACAGCTTTATGAAGCCCTTTCCAATCAACGTCAGACTATTTGTTTCAGGATAGTAATTAACTTCCTGCTTAATTTGTCACACTTAATTTGAAATTAGGCATGCAAAGCTATTAAAAACTGTGGTTGTGGTGTTTGCATCCGGCTGAGGCAGTAGCCACTGGCAGCCTTGATTTATCACTCTTCATTTAAATTCCTGTGCCAATGATTTTAGTTCCTAAATGCTATGACTGGCATTTATGGATTTTAAAATCAAAGTGAAAATAAGCTACAGTGAAGAACTCAACAGCTCAGATCGATGAAAAATGGTTTTATAACTGAATGCCCTGCAGTTAAATCCTAGGGCTTGACCAAAAAGTGCTTAGTGCTCAGAGATGTTGCTGTAGGAAGACAACGAGCATCCCACTCTAATGGTTGTTTATAAATCACTATCAAAACTGTGCATCTTGTAACAGTGCCATGTAAATTTGCTCCCAGATGGAAACTATTTTTTGCTAAGCCTGCTTCCTTAAAAGAACAACCCCACCCCCAAAAGTAAGCTTCCCCGTCTGGTAAATCTCATCTTTGATATTCAAATTTTTATCCTGCATTGCTCATATTTGAGGAAGCAGAATATAATATTGCTACTAAGCTCTAATCCTTAATACCACAAACAAAATTGTTTCCTAAATTGAGCATGATTCTATAATTTTCTTGTCAAAGACTGACTGTGGTATAAATCTTGATTCAGTGAAGGCTTCCTCAGATATGTGTAGGAAGAATTAGGCTTTCCACAAAATTGCCAGAAACAAATTGTGAAATTTTGTTCCTCCCGCATGCCTTCATCATCTAAAGGCTCAACCCTCCTTGTATGGTCAATCCAAATGCTGTTCTTCCTTTAAGGTAAAGCTCCTCCAGGAAGTATTCCAGCTTAACTAATCTTTCCTCTTCTGAACTAAAGCATTCACAATCTGTATCCTATCACTTAAGCACTTAACTTAAAAAAATATTCTCTCTCCTTCTTTGTGAGCCTTTTTCAGCCGCTAACATTGCCTCCCCAATTAAAGTAAGGCATTTGAGGAAGCCACACTAGCTTCTTCCTTTCTTACTTATACTGTCTGATAGACTATAGTACTGATCACATATTATGGCTTAATAAATGTTTGTTCATGGCTCAGTACACTATAAATGTACTGTTTGAGGCTCCAGGGATAAAGTGAACCAACCAATAAAATACAGTGAAAAAGTCCATTTTTGTGGAGCATAAATTCCATTGCTGAAAGATCAAATTATATTTAGCATTTATTACATCATGGAATTAAGTGATGGAATAAAGAACACACACAAGCCACTTTGAAGAAAGTGACTTAGGTATTGTCTTAGGAAATACACATATGATCAAAACAAGTGGAAACCAAAAAACAAAAAGTAAGGTTGAGAGTGACAGATAACAAAATGTGAAATAAAACAAAAGGAAAGAAGAGGAAGAAGAGACATTCTTCCTGTTATGCTTAAGCCATGATAATTGTTTCTATTTACATACTCAGTTTTCTAATGTGACATATATTTTTACTTTCCAGTAACCATAAAAACTTTTATTTCTTCTCACTGAGTGTAAAGTGATATGGACGTGAACATGGGAGGAACTATTACTGAGGTATTTTTTTTTTTTACCTTCTAAAAATAAGTATAACTTGAAAACACCATGGCGAACTTCCAAGAATACTGCAAAATATTACAGTGTAAAGACCTATAGCAGGAGCTGTATGCCTGGAAAGTTTCAATAAGACTTTAAGGAGGTATCTTCTTAGAGGAAGTATCAAAAAAACTTTTGCATCTTTATCAACTATATTATTTTCTTATTATATCAAGTTTTTGGGATTAAGGCAGAAAACTGATTTTAAATATGAAAAGACTGTGTGCATAGAATGTTCAACATGTTATTCAATGCAATATTCTCATTTTGCAGATGAAAAATCTGAGGTCCAGAAAGATTAAATAACTGGCTTAAATATACACAGCTGGATAGTAGCAGTTTAGGGACTAGAACTCAGAGTTGATCAGATTCTGACCAGCTGTTTCCTGTCTCTCTATATGACTAAACTACTGGACATTTCAAGAAAAAAAAAAATAATGACATTGTGAGCTATACATTCATGAGTATGCAGATGGAAAATAGCAGACTAAACTATGTATACGGGATATGAAATTTCGGGCCCTAGAGATCCATAAAACCAAATGGACAATAATCTCTCCTGCATATTTTCAGGGCATTCCTGCTTAGGTTTACACAACTGAACACTATGTCTTCTGAGTATCTGTTCCAGGACAATAAGCCTATGAATAGAACACTTACTGTTGGTGTTCTCAGTCAGCACTTTAAGAATAAGGGACAAAAGTATCATGGTATTAAAACTTTAAAAGGTTCACTCTGGGTATTGTAGAATTTTGTGTGTTTGTGTGTGCACGTATATATGTATGTATACATATCCACACACTTAATTCACTAATTTATGTAGTAAATATTTAATGCATAGATTTTAGATGAAAGGCACTATGTCAAGCCTTGGAGATCCAAATATTTATCAACAATTCAATAGAAAAAAACTGACATGCAATTGAAATGCAGAGCATGGTAATAAGTACTGCGGCAGGATAAATATAAGGACCTATAAAAGGGCAATCAGGTCAGCATCAGCATCATGAAGGACCTTACAAGTCACTTTAGAGAAATCATCAACCATAATCCCATCACACAGAAAGAAACACTACCAACATCTGAAAATTTTGCTATTCATTTTCTTATGACTAATGCGTACATTAATTATTTACATAGTTGATAATATATAGAAAGCCTCTATTGTGGCACTTATGATATTGTTAGCATTATTCTTTTTCACTAAACTTAACATTCCATCTTATAGACATAATACATTTTACTTATTATTTTTTGTTTGTCATTTAGGATATGTACACATTTCCTTATTATGCATAACATATGTTTACACATATAGTTTTCTACATGTCTTATCTTTCTTAGATATTGATATATAATAGCAAATTTAAACAGTATAATAATTTTAAGGTGTTAGAAACACGCTGCCATATACTTTTATAGTCACTCCTATAGTCCTGTAGAAGTATCAGAGTTTTGACCAGACATGAGTGTTACCATTTACCAAAGAAAACCCCACAAAACACAAAAAGCAAGTCCAATCTGATTAGAAGAAAATTACCTATCATTGTTTTAATTTTCAATTCTTTGATTTTTAGCAAGAGTGAGGTTTTTTTTTAATGCTTATTAGACAACTGCATTTCTTCTGAGAATTGAGAGCTCTGGTCCTTTGCCCATTTTTACCATGGTCCATTCATCATAAATATTTACCCAGCTTATCATTTATTTTAATTTTATTTATAATTACTTTGATGTATAAAATTCCTATTAAACTCATCTATCTTTTGCTTTGTAATCATTTTTTTTTTTCTGTTTCTCCATTCACTACTTAGTCAATATTTACCTACATTTACTTTTTCTTAAAATTTTGTATTTAACACTTCTCTACTTAATCCTTTGGAATTTGTTTAAGGGTATTTTCTTAGTTAAGGATTAACTGGAAATGTTTTAAATAATTATTTTCCTTTGACAAATGTTATTTAATAATGTATATTTCCCCCATTAATTTCAGATGTATTCTTCATCCTATGTTAAATCTTTTTTTGCATATTAAGAACTTTTTTCCAAGACTATCTCTTCTTTTCCTTTGTTCAGAAGCTGTTTTTATCTTATCCTTGGGAAAACAAATTAATTCCTGAAATGTAAGCTAATTATTCATTAGTTGATTTTGATTAAATATACTTTTCATGTTTTAAGGGGATATTCTTGGATGAGAATCCATTAAAAAAATGCCATATCCTAATGGAGCAGCACTACATCCTGCATTTATATAACACCTTCATTATCTTAGCAACAGATGACATTTCCAATATTCAAACACAATGCCCCAAATTTTCGAGAAATATCATGGAAATGTGATGCATACTTCCTAAGAAAACTTTTACACAGAAAATTAAGCAAAATTTCAGTGAAGAAATAGAATCATGAGAAAAGTACCTAGTTCTTGAAAAGAACTTGAAAATAAAAGGTTTTTTTAAAGCAAAATCTTACATAGCAACACCATCTGTTTGCCATGTGTATACATTGAGTTTAGACAGTGTGGAATCTGAGTTTTTGTCTGGTTATTATAAAACCCAAACATTTATTCTTCTCAGTAGTCTATTAACTAATAAACAAGTAGGCAACAATTTCTGCATCTTATCACTCTAAAATTATAGTTTTTCCTTCAAAATCAAGTCCTTAATGGCCAAATTTATGTCAAATAATGGGTAACTTTTAACATATTCTGCTTATGATGCTTCTTACACCTTGACAAACTGTAATGGGTTTAAAAGTCAAATGAAGGCAGATATATTATCTCATTCCCTCCTCTGAGACTGTGAGGTACCACAGGGAGGAAAATGAAAATTTATGGAAGTAGAATATGAAATTAATGTAAAAAATAAATTAATACTAATAAGAGAAATGAAAAAAATGGAACATTTGTAGATAACTGTTTAGAGAAATATCTAGTTCTAGATCATAGTTTAAGAATGAGTATTTCTACCTTGAAAGTTCATTAAAACTTTATCTAATTCTTCATGTGTGAAGAAAGAGCATATATCAAGGATATAACCTAAGAAAAGCTCTACTAGAAGGTTAATGCAATTTGGTTACTTTTTGCTTTTCATTTATCATTATGGATTTTTTTTATTGTGAAAATTAGAAAAAATCATATATTAACCACTTATTTAAAAAAATTATTTCTAACACAGAAATAAATGATTTTTTCATGTTAGTTATATCTAATATTTACTTTAAAATATCAATAAATTATATGGCATGATATTTACAAGAAACTAGTCTTATAGTTTTATTAAATCAATAACCTAAGACAATACTGTTTAACAAGATTTGAACATGAAACTCTAAGACTTTTTCCCCATATTTTCTTTAAATTTGGCATAAACAAATAATTAATCCTTTCATTTTATTTATACTACATTTAAAGTTCTAATTACTTGACTATGTCAAAATGTGTTATGTGTTTTTAGCATGGCCATGTTAGTTTCAGTTTAGTCATATAAATGAAGATTCAAGCACCCTGCAATATTTTAACATGAGATTTCATATTGTGGATTCTACAAAAATAAACTTTTTAAAAAGACAGATAATTTTTACAGAACAAACACTTCCTTGTTTTAAGGTTCTGAGTTGAAAATGTTAAGATTTTAAGCTGAATTTAAACTCACTGCTCATCATAGTAACAGCACACTATTTTGAGTTGTTTTTTTTTTCTTTTTTTCCTTATACAAATGTTCCTTAAAGGCACCATTACTGTGCTAGAATGACATGGTAGAAGTATTCAGATTTTGAAAAGGCTTCTTGATGATTCCGTGACTCTCATTTTCCTTTTGGAGAGGAGTCTTCTCTGGAGCTTAACATTGCCTAGTGGTCATATAAGAGAATGACTGTGGGGCTCTCAGATTACCTCAAAAATGCATCTAAGAGGACATCTTGAGGAGTCTTTAATCCGATATACTGTCACTTCTCCTGTGGTTCCTTTAAGATTTGTGACCATGAATGCACAACACTTCTCCAGTCTACTAGACATATAGAATTAGAGAACAGTAGAAGCAGTTGGGTTGCGGATGATAAACTTGCAAATGAAATAAGTAGGTATGACTCAACTGGAATGTTCTACAGATGGTCTTCCCATCTACAGACAGTGATAATGCAGAGAACTGTGACCTTCCACTTCCTGAAGTAAATTTATTTTTTATATTTTCTTCTTAAATAGGTTAACAGGCAGAAGAAAGATTTTAATGAAATACATGGAAAACCATGCTAAAAGAGTCAGTTAAATGATACCAGAGGATTGGAAATCTTTCTTACAGATCTTTGAAATGGGATAAAAGAATATTTATTTATAATATACAATTTAAAAATATGTATTTATCTCATAAGATTTATATGTGCATCCTGCCTGATGACTTGTTGAAGTCTACAGTCTCTTGAGATTCTTTAAGGCACATGAAAATTGTCACCTTGTAAAATAAGTGTAAAACTGATATGAGATGGCAGCAATTAGGTTAATAAAATTCAGATGGTGAAAAAGTTTATTTTAGGAAATAATTTTGCATGTCAGTTATAGTTTAAATTTAAATATATAATTAAATAGCATTTGAAATAGAGTTTAATTGTTCTGCTCTTAATACAAGTATCTCACATTTTGTAAAACAGCTAAATAAAAACAGCAGTTGAATCTTTTAAATATTCAAAACTATTCAGCACATTAAGTATTTCTTCTTGTAAAAATAGACTGAGGAACCTATTCCCAAGTTTTAGGAATCTGAATGTGCAATTCATATCTACAACTGACCAACACACTTATCTTTATGAAAAGTAATTTAAAGGGGCGCCTGGGTGGTTCAGTTGGTTGAGCGACTGCCTTCGGCTCAGGTCATGATCCTGGAGTCCTGGGATCGAGTCCCTCATCAGGCTCCCTGCTGGGCAGGGAGTCTGCTTCTCCCTCTGACCCTCCTCCCTCTCATGCTCTCTGTCTCTCATTCTCTCTCTCAAATAAATAAATAAAATCTTTAAAAAAAATTTAAAAACTTAAAAATACAAAATTATGGGATAGGACATAACTATCAAATAAACTTATCAAAATATAATCTAAACTCAGAGATAGAAAATAGTCAATCATTCACTATTTATATAAAGAAGCCTTGAAAGAGGAAGTAAAAAAGAGAAGTCATCAATTCACATGAGCATTATAAACTAAAAGGCAATACACATCTTAGAGCAGAGGAGTTAAATAAATTTTTAAAGGCAAAATAAAATGGAATGAAAAGTACACTTCTATCCACATATAGACGTATTTATCACCCTTGCCATATTATTTACTGGCTTTAATGAAAGATTGCTTAGGGATCTGAAGGGGTACATGCACCCTGATGTTTATAGCAGCAATGTCCACAATAGCCAAACTATGGAAAGAGCCAAGATGTCCATCGACAGTGAATGGATAAAGAAGATGTGGTATATATATACAATGGAATATTATGCAGCCATCAAAAGGAATGAAATCTTGCCATTTGCAACACGTGGATAGAACTGGAGGGTATTATGCTGAGCGAAATAAGTCAATCAGAGAAAGACATGTATCATATGATCTCACTGAGATGAAGAATTCTTAATCTCAGGAAACAAACTGAGGGTTGCAGGAGTGGGGGGTGGGAGGGATGGGGTGGCTGGGTGATAGACACTGGGGAGGGTATGTGCTATGGTGAGCGCTGTGAATTGTGCAAGACTGTTGAATCACAGATCTGTACCTCTGAAACAAATAATACATTATATATTAAAAAAAAAAAGAAGATAGCAGGAGGGGAAGAATGAAGGAGGGGAAATCAGAGGGGGAGACGAACCCTGAGAGATGATGGACTCTGAGAAACAAACTGAGGGTTCTAGAGGGGAGGGAGGTGGGGGGATGGGTTAGCCTGGTGATGGGCATTAAAGAGGGTACGTTCTGCAATGAGCACTGGGTGTTATATGCAAACAATAAATCATGGAACACTACATCAAAAACTATTGATGTAGTGTATGGTGATTAATATAATGATAAAATAAAATAAAAAAAGATGAATACACATAATTCAAATCACGTCATAATTATTTTGAGGAAAAAAACTTTTCTATCTTAGGGTATACTTTGGAAACAACTCAGTATAACAATATATAGTAGAACATAAAGGTATCATAGTCATGGAGTCTCACCTTAAGTCTATAGGGTGTCAAAATAATTGTAGCATTAGGTTCATTATGGAACTAACTTTCAATTATTTTGTTTTTAATCTTTCATAACTGAAAGCTTTGCTCAGTGCCTAACAAAACAAATGTGTGGTCAAACAACTAGGCTCTCTTTTGTAAAACTAGACAAGTGAAATATCAACATTCACTCCCTCTCTCATCACTATTTAATCACTTATTACTTTATACATATTTTAAGGACTCGTCTACTGAGTAGTATTTCAGGCACTCAGTTCTTGAAGATGTATATTGAATCAGATATCATATAATCTTTTTTTACTTAGGCAAGGTCTCACTTCTAAATCAGGGAATAAAAGACTGAGTGTTGGCTGCTCCACAGTGGGCATAATGTCTCAAACACTCAAACGTGTCTTGTTTTCACTACCTGGTATATAGCGCAGTCCTGGGCACAGCATCTTCACTGAGTAATTTCTTTGCTGACTAACACATAGAAGTAAATGGGAGAAACAATGACATTATTATTTTGTAAAATGTTTTCAGGGCTTGCTTCATGAATGTGTGACTTACCCATCTGCACAGTTCCTTCACCCTACTTAGGGTTTTAATGCTCAGCTTCCGCCATCTTGAAATTCTTAATAATTTTATCATGTTTTGTAAGTGAAGTATGACAGGACAATGAACATGCCTTGGGAGCTTGGAGCCCTGGCTTTAGGCAAGGTCCAGCCTCTGGTCACCTTCCCACATCTCCAAGATGTGTTTTCCCGGGCAGATTCCCCTGCTCTCCACCATGCAGTATTCCAATTCCTGCCCCACCCCTTCATTGCTGCCACCTTCCACCTGGGTTAGGTGATTGTGTTTACCACTGAGGAGGCAGGATCACATTTCTGGGTTGTCTCCTGTGTCCCGTGGGGGTCTGTACATGTGCACAGGCAGGATCTAGGTTAGGTCCACTAGCCCTGGGGAGTGCAAAGCTGTGTGTGTGTGTGTGTGTGTGTGTTGGCCGTCTGTGTTCTGAAGAGGCCACGTCTTACTGGGGGCAAGTTTCTCACTCACCACCCTATCACCCTATGCAGGTAGCTTTCTGGAAAGGCAGTTTAAGGACCTTAGAGGTTCTTTCTTCCACTGTGAGTTGGGAAGGCCTTGGGAACCTGGGGGTGTCTTCATTCTTCCTAAAAGAATCCCTGTGCCGAGGGAGTGCCCACTCACTGGGCTGGCTCAGTGCCTGGTGAGATCTCTCTCCCTCCTTCCAACCTTTCTGAGTATGGCTTACATTTGTTTGTTCTGGGCTACTTTTCTCAAGTCCCCTTTAGGGACTGTGATGGGAGAGGAGGGACTACAGGAAAAGAATTTTGTGATTTTGATGATTCTGCAGATGAGTTAAATGTTTTTATATTTGAATTTAAAGGTGGCATTGAGCAATATAAAGATGAATGGTAAAGTTTATGCTAATAATTTGAAATTGTATTTTTTTGTTACTTATAAAAAGGACATAAAATGGCAATTAAAAAGCACCATGACAAGTTGAGAGAGAAATTGCAGAAGGAAAAGGCTTTATATTTTAGTACCTTTAATGACCCTTTTTTCCTGCTTTTTGAACAAAGGATCCTGCAGTTTCACCTTTCACTAGGCATCAAAAATTATGTAGCTGGAACTGATTGTTTAGAATCTAAACCAAATAGAAAAGTGCTGAGGAACACATGGAAGAAAAAGCTATTTATTCTAAAGATTCTATATGGAATTTCAGTCTGATTAAAAGGCCAGCAATTTGTTTTCAATCTTTATAAATTAAAGTATTTAAGTATGAAGACATTTCACATTTTCAATAATGATCAGGATAATCTGTCAACCTTGAAAATCTTTTAGTTTAAATCCTACACATTATGCTTTTTCAATCCTTCATAATATTTAAAACAAAGGAGACTTTGGAAAATATATTTTTAAAAACCTCATACAAATCAGCTATCTAAATCAACCAGTTTGTTTTGTAGGGAGAGTTTAGTTATGAAACTAAATTAGCTTCCATCTCCAAACAAAGAACTGTATTGAAAATGAGAAAATAATTGGCTAGACATATGCCTACCATAAAGTAGAGCCTTACATCCTATGACAGATACAGATTATGCACGATACAATCATATACATTTATCTTCACTGCTAACCACGTTTATTTTTGCAGGATTTAAAATATGTTACTAAACAATCTTCTACCATTACTTTTCAATTTTAATGAACAAATGCCATTAACGTTAATGTAGTAGTAGAGGTATTATAATAGCAATAAGATCTTATTAGTTTATACTAAAGAAAGTACTTAGTCATCTCTCCTGAAAAATGTGCAAATGAGAATTCCTCAGATAACAGCTGATAACTCTAAGAGCCAACCGCTTAAAATGAAGCTTAGGATTAAACACATTTTTCCAGCAATGTATGATCACCAAGAAAAACCATGATTGCTATTAAAGGATAGGTTAGTGTTGATTAAAACCTTTTGTTGAAAACTCTTTAAGCACAGCACCAGAGGATTTAGTGAGCATGAAATTTAGTATGTGCTAAAGAAAATATATGCAATAATATTTTCTTGTCCCTTTCTAGACAAATGCCTGCTTAAATTTAAGGCTTTGCCCTTTTTATTGCCACTGCCTGGAATAGTCTTTTATATATTCACAGGTTTTCTCTTCAACTCATGATCTGCTCAAGTGTTACATTATCAAGAGAGGTAGTTTTGGCTTTCCCCATGTAAAATACCTGCTTCTTTTTCTTCCGAATCTCCTACTCTGCTTAGTTCTTCTTCATGGGATATATCACTACTTGCCATTAGAATATATAGTATCCAAAAAAGCCAGGGCACTTAACTGGTTTCTGTTTATTTGTTTTTCTCCTTTATTTGCTATACCTCTAGTATATAGAAGAGTTTCTGGCACACAGTAAATATTCAATAAATATTTTTGAATGAATTAGTAAATGAATGAATGAAAGATAACTCAAACCATCTCCAATTTCTGTTAATGCAAGTCAATGGATATTTATGAAGTTACAGACAATGGAGGTTGAGAATATTCTTAGTTAAACATATCATCTTTGCTCTCAAAAAGCTCACATATTGGTTGGAAAAGCAAAATATTAAAAAATATATGGTTATGGTTCAGTGAGAGAGAAACACGTGTGCTATTGAACATAAGTGACTGGGAGCAGTTCAGTTTCTTCACATGTTGACTGAGCCACTGACTAACCTCAGCAAATTAACTGCTAACGTCTAAGGGACTTTTCTAGATCATTCATTTGCCCAAAAGATGCATGCCACAAAAAGACACTAGACTTGGAAGTAATTTGACATTTCTCAGGAGTAAAAAAAGTTTGCAATCATCCAGACTCTATTATAATTTAATATTTGGCTGGACCATAAAGTTATTTAGTTATGATTAACTAGACCGACATTTCAATTATCTTCCATAAAAAAAATATTCAGTGAACTTTTCAGAGCAGAAACACTGACTGAGGAGATAGGAACATTTTATATTTTATCGCTTCTCGGCCTTTTAGCTAAGATCAAGTGTAGGAACATTTTATATTTTGATATAAGGTGTTTGTAATTTTTGATATGTAATTTTCTTGTGTTTAAGAAATAGGAAAAATACAAATAATACAGCATCTCTCTTAAATTATCATTATTGTCTTTTTAAAAACACTTATGTCATTGGCTTGTAATCAGTGTATATTTAGTAAGCATTTAAAACTTTTATACTGATTTTTTTCTTACTTTGAATAGACTTGTGCAGATTTTGGAAAAATAATTATTTGCTGTCAAGAATTTTACAGGACTGATATCCACAGATAAAATAATTTAAAATACAGATATAAAGACAAATGAATGTTTATAGTGTCCCTAGTTACCTACTCCAGCAATATATAAAAGGTTAGCTTTTGAAATAGACTGTATTTCCAAAATGCAGTGAACTATAAATCAAATAGACATCTCAAGTTTATAAATATATACAAATTCTGTTTATTTAAATCTGTTTTCAATGTTAGTTCAATTAATCATTGCTGCCTGAGCAAATATATGAAATCTCTAATCAAAATGTAAGCCTGAGGCAAGAATTATACAGAATAGTCACCCAATGGCAGAGAGAGGAGTGTTAAATGTATACTTTAAGAAACCAAGGAATTAGACAACCTGGTTCTGACAATAATTGCTTTAAAGACCTGTTAGCAAATATCAGCAGAATTGGTTTGTAATTTAGCATTTCCTTTACTTTGAACATGGTCCCTAAAGGTTTTTGCACGTCAGGATATCTACAAACACAATTTTGTTTCACGTTGACTATCCATGATTAACATTTTCCTTTATGTCTATGACCTGAATAATTCCTTTGACTGAACTACACACCTTGGTTTCCTATCATGCACTGAAGATTAAAATGAAATGTTTTCTAGCTGTTGCTTTCTAAATTAAACACCTTTAAAAACCATTTAAATAAACTATGAAAATAGAAGATTGCAAAAATAGCTCTTAGGGATTGTAGAAGTCAGTTAATTAAGGTTTATTGCAAAGATTCCTAATTATGAGAGTCATAGTTTTAAATCTATAATCTTATTTATCCAGCTGGAATCAGAATAATCAAGGAATGTTTCTCTTAACTACAGCTAAGTGGTTGTAAGTGATTTGGAATTTTTTTTATATTTGTTTAATTGTAAACAGATAGCAAATAATTAAATCAGGGTTATTTAATATGGTTTCCTTAATGTTTCTTAAATATGAGGAAAGATACATACATATTAGTCAACTACATGAAGGAAAAGGCAATTCAATGCAAATGTCCTCTCTATCTCCATGTTCTATACTGTGCCCACAAAAAGTAGTAAAAACATAATACAGTTGTTTATACTTTTCGGTCTCTAATATTTTATTTCCTTACTTATACAAGTGTCACCTCATGAACAATATTATTACTCTGATGATTTTTTCCCCTTTTGTGGCTCTGATAATATAGCAATGTCTTCTGCTAAATGGGGATTCTCTAACTTGTCTTGGTTATTTTATAGAAACCCACTCCTTTCTCCAAATTTTAAGTTAAATCTTCAGCTCAAATTCTGCTGTACCTCTGCAATATGTCAACTTTTTAGATGCCTTTGGTACCTTAGTCATCAGTACCTAATCCCTCAATTGCTTACCTTTGCTTGGTTCCTTCTGCTCATAATCCTTTCCCTTGTCCCAGTCTCATTTTGCCTATTCATCTCTCAGAACAAAACTTAATTTAAATGCCAGTTCCTCAGGAAGATCTTATTCCCCAGACTTAGAGAATAGATGCTTTCAGAGCACTTTGCTCTTCTCTTTAGTGGGACTTATCACATACTAATTATATATTTGCCAATTTTTTTTTTATTATCTGCCTCCCCACCAGAGTGTAAGGTTCATAAAGGCTCACTCAGCAATGTATATATGTTGAATAAAATAAAGGTTTGTGAAGAGCATGTATCACTTCCATTTTAGCTTAAAAAGAATGATACATAACCTACAGAAAATGAAAAAAATCTTTGACTGTGGTCCTCTCAGTCCAACAAAATTGCAATGTGTTATCTACCGGATAACCTTGGAAAGTGCCTTTAAAGTTGCTTCAAAGAGATTTTCCAAAGATACCCAAGTGAGATGATGGGAAATGCCTTCTCAATTTGTAACAGTAAAACTATTATCTTATTAAGGCTGGCACACATTCTAACAGCTGAAGCCTGGCTCTGGGAGACTCCAGTTACTATAAGCTCCTTTTTTTATCAAACACTAGGATATGATATTAAAAACATAAGTGATACATGCACAGATTGAGCTATTTTATACTGTTACCCTTGCTTACAGTATATGCTTGCTTACAGTATATGCATTTTTATTTATTCTTTTAAAAGTTTTTATTTATTTATCAGAGAGAGACACAGCGAGAGAGGGAACACAAGCAGGGGGAGTGGGAGAGGGAGAAGCAGGCTTCCCGCTGAGCAGGGAGCCTGACGTGGGGCTCGATCCCAGGACCCTGGGATCATGACCTGAGCCGAAGGCAGACGCTTAACTGACTGAGTCACCCAGGCACCCCAGTATATGCATTTTTAAAGACATGATATTCTAATGTCAGAATTTCAGCATAGTGAGACAAGGTCTTCTTCGTGTTTCTCAAAATTGTGACATGGGGATAGTCACTCATACTTACAAGGCTGATCATAATACTTTTTTTGGTTAGGGCCAGGTAAATGTATTTTAATATTCAGTGGCTCACTGCCATCCTGTATATAGAACTATTTTTGTTGTTTTTTTTAAGTTTTTACTTGAATTCTAGTTAGTTAACATACAATGTTATATTAGTTTCAAGTGTACAATGTACTGATTCAACAATTCCATACATCACCTCGTGCTCACCACAAAAAGTGCACTCCTTAACCAACATCACCTATTTAACCCATCCCCCCATATCCCTCCCCTGTGATAATCATCAGTTTGTTCTCTATAGTTAAGAGTCTGTTTCTTGGTTTGTTTCACACTCTCTCTCTTTTTTCCCCTTTGCTCATTTGTTTTTTATTTTTAATTCCACATATGAGTGAAATCATATGGCATTTGTCTTTTTCTGATGACTCATTTTGCTTAGCGTTATATTGTCTAGCTCCATCCATGTCATTGCAAATGGCACAGTTTCATTCTTCTTTATGGCCGAATCATATTTCCTTGTATGTATACCACACTGTCTTTATCCATTTATCATATATGGACACTTGGGCTGCTTCCATAATTTGGCAATTAAATAATGCTGTTATAATCACAGGGATGCATGTATCCCTTTGAATCAGTGTTTTGTATTCTTTGGGTAAATACCCAGTAGTGCCATTGCTGGATTGTAGGGTAGCTCTATTTTTAACTTTTTAAGGAACCTCCATACTGTTTTCCAGAGCAGCTGCACCAGTTTGCATTCCCACCAACAGTGCAAGAGGGTTCTTTTTTCTCCACATCCTCACCAATACTCGTTGGTTTTTGTGTTGTTGATTTTAGCCATTCTGACAGGTGTGAGGTGATATCTCATCATAGTTTTGATTTGCATTTCCCTGATGGTAAGTGATGATGAGCATCTTTTCATGTATCTGTTGGCCATTTGGATATCTTTGGAGAAATGGCTGTTCATGTTTTCTGCCCATTTTAACTAGATTTTTGTTTTAGAGGTGTTAAGAGTTTTAGAAATTCTTTATATATTTTGGATACTCACCCTTTATTGTATATATCATTTGCAAATGTCTTCTCCCATTCCTTACGATGCCTTTTAGATTTGTTGATTATTTCCTTTGCTGGGCAGGAGTTTATTTTTTTGTTTCCCTTGCCTCAGGAGACATATCTAGAAAAAACTTGCTATGGCTGATGTGAAAGAGGTTACTGCCTATGTTCTCTTATAGAATTTTTATGGTTTCAGGTCTCACATTTAGGTCTTTAATTCATTGAGTTTATTTTTGTGTATGCTGTAAGAAAGTGGTCCAGTTTCCTTCTTTTGCATGTTGCTCTCCAGTTTTCCCAACATCATTTGTTGAAGAGATTGTCTTTTTCCCACTGGATATTCTTTCTTGTTTGTTGAAGATCAATTGACCATATAGTTGTGGGTTCATTTCTGGGTTTTCTATTCTGTTCTATTGATCTATGTGTCTATTTTTGTGCCAATACCATACTATCTTGATCACTACAGCTTTGTAATAGAACTTGGAAGCCCAGATTTGTGATGCCTCCAGCTTTGCTTTTCTTTTTCAAGATTGCTTTTGCTATTTGGGGTCTTTTGTGGTTCCATACAAATTTTAGGATTGTTTATTATAGTTCTGTGAAAAATGCTGGTGGTTTTTGATAGGGATTACATTAAATGTGCAGATTGCTTTGGGTAGTATAGACATTTTAATAATATTTGTTCTTCCAATCCATGAGCATGGAATGTCTTTCCATTTTTTTGTGTTGTCTTCAATTTCTTTCATCAGTGTTTTATAGTTTTCAGAGTACAGGTCTTTCATCTCTTTGGTTAGGTTTATTCCTAGTTATCTTATGGTTTTGGTGTAACTGTAAATGGGCTTGATTCCTTGATTTCTCTTTCTGCTGCTTCATTATTGGTGTATAGAAATGCAACAGATTTCTGTATATTGACTTTGTATCCTACAACTTTACTGAATTTGTTTATCAGTTCTAGTAGATTTTGGTGGAATCTTTAAGGTTTTCTATGTAGAGTATCATGTCAATTGCAAATAGTTTTACTTCTTCCTTACCGATTTGGATGCCTTTTATTTCTTTTTGTTGTCTGATTGCTGTGGCTAAATTTTCCAGCAATATGTTGAATAAAAGTGGTAAGAGTGGACATCCTTGTTTAGTTTCTGCTGGTCATAATATTTTATTAATTTTTGTGGCAATATTTTAGCTCAGTTAGGTCCATTATGTACTTTTCAAATAAAATTTAAATATATTTAGATTTTTCTTACTATTTTTATCTAAAACACAGTTAAATTAACAATAATTGTTTCTTAATATACTTCAACAAAGTGAAATTTACTGGGGAGGACTGCTTAATAATATTATCCTTCCAGAATGTATAGTCTCAATATATGGATCCTATATTTTATTTTGTGCCTAACTAACCTGTCTTCAAAGCAATACAGTTTTAATGAATTCTCTCATTTTAAAAGTGAGAAACAATTTATATTCTCTTCTCTGCTAAGTGGAAAAGTAGACTAAATGAACTTTCTTTTAATCCTATAATGAAAGGCTGTCCAATGCAATATGTATGAAATTATGTAAAGATAGGTACATATATTTTTTATTTAAAGTGATATACTGTTTTTATCCCCCATAGTTAAGAATGGTTGTTCTGAGTTGTATTTTTTACCCAATGGCAGCCAAAAGGCCCTAGATATAATCTGCTAATGTAGAGAGGAACAGAAGATGCTAATCTCTTTTATTCTGAAGATATATTTGATCAGATTTTGTTGACACTATGGGAAAGAAGGAAAAAAAGAGGAAATAGGAATTCCTTTTTAAAAGCCATTAAGCAAATTCTATGATGTGTAGTTATTTGCTAAATGAAGGGTAAAATTGCATGGTAAATACAAAATGATTGTACAGTACTACTTGGCTTTGCTTTATCAGATGTATTTCTGAAGATTATCAGCAAAGTGAATTTATGTGTATTAATTTAAATAAGTCAAATTCATTTAAAATGTTCTTAATAAAATACTAAAGTTTCTATCTACACATTTTACAGTTTTAGCAACTTTTAAAAAATTTTACAATTATTATAGATTCACAAAATACGTGTAGTGAGATCCCATACATCATTTATTCTGCCTTCCCAGTGTTAACTATGTGCATAACTATGGTACAAAATCAAAACCAGAAAATCGACATTAGTAAAATCCACTGGGCTTGTGTGTATATGTGTGTATGTGTGTGTGTGTGTAGCTCTATGCAAGTTATCACATACATAGCTTCATGTAACTACCACAACAATCAAAATATATAACTGTATTATCACAACGCTCTTTCCTGCCCTTCATGGCCAGCTCTCCCGTTCCCCAGCTCTGGCCACCACCTATCTATTCTTCATGTCTATAATTATGTCATTTCAAGAACGTTATATAAGTGAATCACACAGTATGCATCCCTTTGAAATTGTCCTTTTCACTCAGCACAGAGCCCTTAAAGTTCATCCAAGTTGTGTGTATCAATAATTTGTTCCTTTTTATTGCTGAGTAATGAAATCAACCTCGCTGATACCTTATTCTTGGATTCTAGCCTCTAGAACTGTGAGAAAATAAACTTCTGTTGTTTAAACCACATAATCTGTGGCATTTGTTACAGCATAAGAATAGTTTTATCTTTATAAATTTGTCTCATATATATATGTGCTAATATACAACAATACTTTCTGCTATAAGACAATCATTTGTGTGTCCACATAATTTATGAATGCTTCTCAATGGGAGTTTTTAAAATCTCTGATGATTTTTCTGTATCATGTACTGCAGTAAATTGTGTTATGAGGGAGTTAAAGAGAATATATACTTATAAAAATCACAGGGGTATTTGTGCCTAACTATGTTGCAGCAAAAATCTATACTGTTATGAAGGGAACATTTAACTGAAAGCAACTGGATTTTTAAAAAAGACTGTTCAACAACTTTTTACAAATGGTGCCTAACAACAACATTTGGATACATTTCTGGATATATTTGCTGTTTCTTTTCAGAGTGGATCACAGTTAAGCATGCTGGCTGCAATGTTTTTACAACATAGATATGAATTATAATTAACATGAATTCTTACTATTTGCCTTATTTGATATGGAAAAGAAATGGCAGCATAAGTGGAGGAACTAAATTTCAATTCGCTTAGCAACATTTTTTTTATATCTGACGTTTGTTGGTAAGTGATATGGACTTGCTCATTAAGATGTACTTGTATAGGATTATATCAAAAGCAATGCATAAACATTGGAGAGAAGCATTATATCTAATTAACCTTACTAATAAGAAGTAATATAAAAAAATATCTTTCTGGACCTTACAAAATAGTAAGAAAAACAACCAGAAGATCACCTCTTTAGTGTATAGAGTATACAACTGCACCTCAGTGAATATAGGTCCACCAGGGATATTATACATCTGAAGCGAGTTACGAGTTTGTTTAGAGAAAACAGCAGTGGAACTTACCATCTTGATCCGTGGTCACTGTAATAGCTGTGAATGGCTTGGGAGAAAAACTCAACTCAGAAACTCCATTCATGGCTTCTATTTCAAAGGTGTAATTCACGTGAGACACAAAGTCAAGTACTATCACAGAATTGTTGATCAGGCCAGAATGTCTTGGGATGAAGCGGAGTCCTCCACCACAGTCCTCACACTGGCTGGTGTCTAAGCCACATTTCTTACAGATTACACTGTATGTGAGATCTTTTCTCCCTCCTGTGTCACTTGGTGGGCTCCATTCCAAAATAAGGGCCGTTTCATTGATGTTAAAAGCCACATTCCTAGGAGCTGAAGGTGGCCCTAAAGAAAAGCAATTAAAAAACAAATGTACATGTGTAGGACAATGAATTAGAAGGGTGCTAACTTGAAAACTTCAACAATAAACATTTGTTTTGTTTATTAGTTTGAACTCTTCAGATAGGAACCATAAGGAAATATGTTTAAAAACATCTGATTAAGCCTAGTAAGAAAAGAGTCTTGCGGGGGGGAAGATGGTCTATATCTTAACTTTTTGGTATATTAATATGAATATTTAATATCAAAAGTCAAAAATCTCCAAAAGATACAGTAATTATACTTTGAAAATTTGCTTACTGGAATATATCATAAGCAAACATTGTTTTAAATTATGTGATGGTTTTAATTACATTTTAATAATTATATCACCATTTTCAAAATTTGAAAAAAATACTAACATACATATACAAAAACACAATATGTTTCTTAATATTTTTCCATATGGCTCACACTGCATAGAGTGTGGAAAGACTCCAGTCTTTTCTTAAAATTGTGTCAATAATCTTTTATACTTATGTGAGTACTTCAAACCCCAGGTTTGTATCATTCCTTGCATAAACATTAACTGAAGGTCTACTAGGTGTCAGCACCACACTATGTGTGAAATAATACAGAATCCTTTCTGTAAGAGACTATGCTTTTGATAGATTGATTGCATAAATAAAATAAAATAACATTCCTGTCATATTTTAGAATAACTAGTTTTAATAACTCTAAAACAATTCTTTAAATTTCTGTTATCAAGAAAATTCGCTTAGAAGGTGGGATAGAATTATCTTCAATATTCTTTCTATAGAGAGAAATTCAAGTTTTGGTATAGGGTCTTTATAGATCTCAAGATATAGTCATTCACTCATGAAATAAATATATTTTTTTAAGTGACTACTACGTGTGCCAGATAACCTGCTAGATCTTGGACTTACAGTGTGAATGTAACAGACAAATTCTTACTTTGTTATATACATTTAAGTTGAATGGCAGGCAAATAAACACATTAAATAGAAGAATAAAATTCAAATTATAATAAGTAGTAGTGCAAAAATCAAAAGGAAAGGAGATGAAATAAACATTAACAGGAGGACCAGGGGTGCCTGTGTGGCTCAGTCAGTTGAGTGTCTGACTCGGTTTCGGCTCAGGTCATAATCTCAGGGTCATGGGATCGAGCCCCACATTGGGCTCCACTTTCAGTGTGGTGTCTGCTTGTTCCTTTCCCTCCTGCTCCTCCCCCCACTCACATGCTCTTTCTCTCTCTCTCTCAAAATAAATAAATAAATAAATAAATAAATAAATAAATAAATAAATAAATAAATATTAAAAAAAAAACCTATCAGGAGGACCAATCTGAGAAACATTCGGAGAAAGCCTCATGGAGGTGGTGAGGAAGAGGATGTCAGAGGAGTGAGAAGAGTATTAAGGGTAGAAGGTTCTTTAGTCAAGAAAGATCTTAAAATAGTCAAGGAACTGGCAGATAATCACTGTGGCTAAATGCAAAAGGAAAAAGTAAGAAGTGAGTTTTAAGGAAGAGAAAGGGGTGGGAAAGTGCAAGACTCCTAGGCTCATTGTAATGAGTCTGGATATTTTTCTATGTACAACAGGAATAGGCTTAGAGATTTTATATATGGAGGTAATGTGTTTTAAAAAGAACATTCTGGCTGTAGGGAATAGTACAGGGATGTAAGTACATGGGACTCATTAGTGAGATCTGTTATACAGTGTTAGAGTAGCATAACATTACTCATAAATTTATGTAACTATGTATTGGGTTTGAGATATTAAGAATTGTTATTTTATATTTTCCTTTTTCTTTTTGCTGGATCCTGATAACAGCAAACTGATGGGTAGGGGCCTCAGTCATCTGTATGTATATTACCTAAAGCCTGACCTAGAAATGGGATGGTTAGCTTTTCTAACAGGTTTCTGCATACTTTGTTTTATGCCATTTCATGTTTCAGAGAGTTACAGAAGCGTCTTTCTTCAGAAAGGAAAAGATGGAAGGCATTATAAATTAGAGCAAAGGGACATGTGTAGCTTTTTACCTCCAACCTACACTTATGCATGGGAGATAAAGATATACATTATCATTATCATAATAAGGTCTTCCTACAGAATGACATATTCATATTGTTGCTCTTTTCTCTTATTTATAAAGGAAAACATGAATTATTATTCACTTATATTTTCATGAATAGGAAGAATGTTATCAATTATGTTATGGGTGTCTGCAAGTATATAACTGTCTGCCTGGAGATACTTAAAAAAAAAAAAAGGCAGACACCCTTCTTACTCAAGGGCCCTCACACCAATTTGCATGACGATTAAATAGCTTTTTAATTGCTGTTAAATTATGCCAGCTAAACTGTGATTTCATGCAAATATTAAGCTGTAATGACATGCAGTGAATCATTTACTAAGATTTAGAACTTGGAACAAAGAGAGACAATTAATTCTAATCCTCAGATTCAACTAAATTATGTGTCACTGGGTTTTTATGAATGTGGCCTGATTGCTTTGTTATCATTTATAAATTATACAAAGATTATGCGACATTGGGGGAAAAAAAAACTTGGCAGCAATAACCCTTTTGGAGAAATCTGTATTGAAACTTTTAGGGATTTCCTTACGTCGATTTTTTTTTTTCTTTAAAGGAAACAAGTAATTCACATAGAAGAAAAACAATCTCCACACTTCACCCTCCAGATTGACTTCATAAGAGAAGGGCAATTATTCTGATTTGCAACTAGATGTTTTTCAAGTCCATCATATAATAAATCTTACATTAAAACTACAATTTTATTTCTACTAGTGTATCTAGAAAATAAATCTTTAATCTTTTTCTTTTAATTTTTTGCTTCAATTTGGATTCCCCCTTTACACTTTTAAAGAATAAAGGAATAGTGCTGCAATAGCAAACTTATGAGAAGCTGGGGACAGTGCTGTCTTTTCTTTTCAGAAAAGCATCTGAGCCAACAGCCCCCATCTTCCTCTGAGTAGCAGAGGCCAGGTGGGCTATAATTTTTATTTTGTGTTATTTCATTTTATGTAAAGTGTTTTTTAACAAACTGCGTTTCCCAAAATATATCCTGTGCCGTATCTCTAGTCCCATGAGCTATCATACAAAAAATGAGCTTAGTACTCCAATTAAGACTCCTCTGAATGACTGACACTGGAACAAATGTAACACAATTTGCTTCTCTTTGTCGAATCCAAAATTCCCAAACATTTGTTTATAGAACCTTATTTTCCAAGAAGCATCTATAGGAATACTAGCATTCTGCAGAACACTCTTACAGGCTGACACAGGAGAGCAAACTTAAGGATCATATTTCAGTTACTACATCAATTGCTGCAGATTTATATTTCATGATTTTAATTGTAGAAATATGCTACAAATAAACAGGGGTCTTATTCATAATGACTGGAGACTGATTATTCACCTACTGTATAGCTAATTGTGTTTGCAGATGCATTTTCTAACATTGAGAATAATGAAAATTTGATCCAAATAACTTGAGGATATCAAGTCATGGAAGGCTACTGTTTACTAAACTGTATTTTATCAGTTAAGTTACTACTTGGCAAAAATTTAAATGTGTTTGTTAACTTAATGACTATCATAAATATATTAACATAGTTTCTTAATAAAAAGGAAATTTCTTCTTATTTATGAGTTTACAAATGAGAGAAAAATAGTTCTATGTTGATCTATGCCAAAGAGAACATTTAAAAAATATATTGAACCATTTAGAGAAATTTAGGTAAATGTTTTTGCAATGAGTAAATTTTAAAATTTGCTGAAGAAAGATAAACACATAGGAATAAATGAAAAAGTACATCTCTAGATTTTAATAATGTACTAAAAATATAGGTTGTCAGATTTGCATATGGGCATAATTTAAAACTCTAAAAGTCATCTCAGTTTTTGAATTATCACTATTAACTTTAACTTTTATCTACAGTTATATTTTAATCTAATGTCCTTCCCAAATGAGCTTTGAAAAATGTCTTTAATAGGAGTAACTGCAGGCAGAGTTTTGTATTTTCCTTCTCTAAGCCACTTAGTACTCTAAGTTTTGTTCATAAAATGTTTGTATATTTGGAAATGGATGATGAGTAATCACAAAAGTGGAGCTTCAACCTCACCAGAGGGAAGATAAATCAGTTTAGTCAAATAAAGAAATGAGGCCCAGGAAAGTATTGTAATTATGTGAAGGTAACACGCTGTATTCATGGTCAGACGATACCTAGGTCTTATGTTTAGAATTTTTTTAACTCTACTATGTGTATTCTTCCTATGGATTAAAAAAAAAAATGTCTGGTAAATAAATATTTAAAGTATTTTATAGGGCTTTGCTTAGAGAGTATTGTCAAATACAAACTTTCAAAACATACAAATTAATGAGAAATTTATTGCTTTCCAATGACAGATTCTTTTTAATAATGTTATCTTAGAGCATTTTAAAATAATTTTAGATACAGAAGAGCAATTGAAAATGAAATCTTCAAGATAAATATTGCTCAAAATACAACACTATGCACACTTCAAATCCTTTGCATTCCACATATTTTCATTTTCTTCAATATTTTTACACCTACTCCAGTAACTAAATTGATGCCAAAATTAAGACTTGCTATCCATTAATGTATTCATAGTACTGTGAATGATGACTGAGATAATTCTTTTTAGATTCTCCATTATTTCTAAAACTCACAGTTAAAGAAAACAAACAAAAATCTAATAGACGAGATACCATTCACTTCCAGAATAAAAAAACCTAAACCTCTCAACCTTGTCACCATGTGTCTTTATAAGCAGGCCTCTTATTTCCTTTTGCTGCATCTCAATGCCTTTGTGCATACTGTTCCTTTATGTCCTTTTGCTCTGTGGGAGAGTCCTACTCATCCTTCATGTTCCAATTTAGGTGTTACCCACTTTGTGAAACTTCCCTATTGGTCCTCAGGCAGAAAGGAGCACTTTTATACCTTATAGGTATGATTTTTAAAAATAGAGCCAACATTTTTGAGCACTAGTTTTGCTCTAAGAAGTGTACTTAATATTTCCCATGATTTATTTAATTCAGTTATCATGATAAACTCATAAGGTAGTTATTAATCACCATTTTATAGAAGATGTGACTAACAATGTACACATTACACTGAAATATTTGTATCACTGTATACAAGTCTATCTTGGTCCAGCTTGATTCAGAGGTAATATGTGCTTTAACTGAGGGAACAAATAGAATGCATGGTTTTGTATAATTCTCCAAGAATTATTTTTCAAATAGTGCCAATTTTCACAAATATTGGAGAACAGAGAGTTTGAGATTATAATCTTTCCAAGAGCCTGGTGTTACTGGCTACGGATAGATTCATATGACTTGAAAATCACTTAAGAAGCGGAAGGGAATGTTTATATTATGGTAACTGAGATTAACGAATAACGACCCATAACAAAAAGGGTAGTCACCCATCTCTCTATCTATTGGGAAGGAATGTAAAACTTCTCAAAAAACAAACAAAAAACCCTAAAACTTCTCAAAATATAGTTCTGTGGACACTTAAAAACTTGAAAAGTAAACATGTGTGGCCCCACATTTCTATGCTATAGAACATAGATATAATTTTACCTTGGAAAAATTCCAAGAAATGGTTATAGGCTGCCTTCATCAATTCAGAAAAAAAATATAAACCCACAGAATAACTAATTGTATGAATTACAGAAATGTATTATCGCTGTACAGGTCAAGAGTTAAATGGCAAAACCACATGTATGATAAAAGAACACTAAAATAACAAATGAAATAATGAGAAGGCTGGCTTTGGGTCTGTTGAGTCAAATATCATCCAGTTCCCAAATACCATGAAAAAAAATTATGTACACCTACATACAGCCCTTTCTGTGTCTGAGTCAATTATTTTTAAGTGAAGGCTTGTTAGAAATAGAAAAGAGAAACATGGAAAGACTAAGCACAGTCATAATTTGGGAGGGAAAACAAAACAATAAATGAATAGATTAAAGCAAATTAATAACCCTTCTATAAATGTGTATAGTGTGGGGATAATAATGAATGCTCTCTTTCCAATTATGGATGCTTCTCGGTAATTGGTTTGTTGTGTACAAGTAGATGATACTGAATGGGACAATACTCTGAATTCCAACTGTAGAGCCCTGGTAGCAAGTGGTAACTCAATTCTCCAGCATCAGCAGTATGACCACTTAATATCTCGTCCTATAGAGGAACCTCTCCCAGGTGATTTGATAAAAGAACCTCCTCTGTTGAATTAAAAATGATAATATTTATATTTAGGAAACTCCTTGAAGCTCAAATGACATCCTACATCAGTGACCAGTATTGGGGAAACTGGGATTCATTGCATATAGGCATTTATTCCATAATGTAAGGTCATTTTAATTTTATTTTTTTAAAGATTTTATTTACTTGACAGAGAGAGACACAGCAAGAGAGGGAACACAAGCAGGGGAAGTGGGGGAGAGAGAAACAGGCTTCCCACTAAGCAGGGAGCCCGACGTGGGGCTCGATCCCAGGACTCTGTGATCATGACCTGAGCCGAAGGCAGACGCTTAACGACTGAGCCACCCAGGTGCCCCAAGGTCATTTTAATTTTAAAAATATACCACTGCAATAGACGGAGTGAATATTTAAAGTTATCTTTTATAATAAGACAAGATATAACACAGCCTTTTGGAAGTAACATAATCCATCTTTGCAACTTCTCCCATTCTGCTATCTGCAAAACTGTGGTCCTACATCGTGTTTACAATGAGCCACCTACCCAAATCAGTTGCATTTTTGTATTTCAGTTGTGAGACGGAAAAGCATGGAACCAGAACAGGTTCTTCATGCAAAACATGCTTAGAAAAGAGAGAAGAATAAGACTTAAAGATATGAGAAAAAAAAAAAAAAGAAGAGAGCAAGCAGAGCTGGGATACCTGGCTGTGAACATCCTGTCCCCACCTAGAAGTGGGGGACCTGAGTAGGGAAGCTGAAATGAAGAACACCTTTCCTGTTGCAATTCAACACACTACTTATTCTATACTCAAAATAAGAATGAGACAATCATGACTTTTTTTAAGTTGCCAATTATTCCAGCAGGAAAGAAGCCATTTTACAATGTGAGCCTTAGAGCAAAAGTAAATTCAACTTTTATATGTTCATGTCAATCCTGGTCACTGTAGTTCAAATACAAAGATACAAAAACATGATATTTGCCTTTATATTAAGAATTAAGTTTGAGGGGTGCCTGGGTGGCTCAGTTGGTTAAGCATCTGTCTTCGGCTCAGATCATGATCCCAGAGCCCTGGGATCAAGCTCTGCATTGGGCTTCCTGCTCAGCAGGGAGCCTGCTTCTCCCTCTGTCCCTCCCCCTGCTCATGCTCTCTCTCTCTGCATGCTCTCTCTCTCTCTCTCAAATGAATAAAATCTTAAAAAAAAAAAGAATGAAGTTTGAACAAACTGGTTTTACTCACAAGATACTTGATTCATATTTAGATGACAAAAAAGAAATTCTTAATGATGATCATATATGGGTAATTCTAATGGAATATATATATATATATATGATTCACATTTATCATATATATATATATATGATTTCTAAGTAGGTAACACAAATGTTTGTTGAACGTGTTAATCTTCCAGCACCTGTTCAGTAGCTTTAAAAAGATCCTATTGATTTAAACACATGAGAAACATCAAAGTAAAAATGCTATGACAGTGTAATTATATTTTGTCTAACTTCTCATGCATCCATATGTTAGACCTTCACTTCATTTCTTTTGATCCTTTCATGCTCTTTGCCTTTCCTGCTGGATAAGTACATTTTTAGTAATTCTTATTTTCCTTTGTTTCTTTAGTCTCAGTGAGTATTTTTCCCTTCTGGCCTGGAAAAGCCTTAGGTAGTTATTTTGATAAGAGATTTCTTGGCAGGCAGTGGTGTCTCCTGTGTTCTCAACTGCTCTCAGAGGCAGCCCTAATTGACCAAGACCCGGTATTAAGGAGTGTCCTCCACAGCTCACCTTTTAAAGCACAGAATATACATTAATTAGTCACCTGAGAAATAAAGTTAAGAGTTTATGAAGTAGAATAAAAATCTAGAGAAATCATTCAGTATTTCATTTTTTAAATTTTATTTTATTATGTTATGTTAGTCACCAGACAGGACATTATTAGTTTTTGATGTAATGTTCCATGATTCATTGTTTGCGTATCTTATTCATAATTCCATTTATATATTTTGCAGTTCAAGCAAAAAGGACAAAAGGAGGGCACCTGGGTGGCTGAGTTGGTTAAGTGACTGCCTTCGGCTCAGGTCATGATCCCAGAGTCCTGGGATCGAGTCCCTCATCGGGCTCCCTGCTCAGCGAGGAGCCTGCTTCTCCCTCTGACGCTCCCCCCCCCCATGTATTCTCTCTCTCTCTCATTCTCACTCTCTCAAATAAATAAATAAATCTTTAAAAAAAAAAGGACAAAAGGAATTTTTAAAAATCAAGAAGACCTAAACTCAAGTATGTTGCTGATATAACTGGTTAGTAGGGCTGTTTGAGAGATCCTAATATAGTTAAAATTAGAGGGAGAAAAGTAGGTCAGGGCAGGATTTTGAAAGTTCTTGGATTGATTCTAATGCGTCTGGCAAATAGGGATTGGGCTTTGAAAGACCTTAGGCAGAAGTGGTAATATGATCAATATGATATGATTTTGTTTCTAATAGTTTGGAATATTTTGGAGGTGTGGAAGACTAAAGGAAGGAGACTTGCCAGGATATTATTAAACTAGTCCAAGGGAGAGTCGAAGATATCAACTAAAAGGATAGGGCCAGGAACTGAACAGGAAGGAATGGACAGAAGAAATGCGAAGAGGTAGAATTGATAGGACTTGTGACTACTACATGTTAGGT
The DNA here is from genome assembly GCF_002201575.2 of Neomonachus schauinslandi. Lineage (NCBI taxonomy): Eukaryota > Metazoa > Chordata > Mammalia > Carnivora > Phocidae > Neomonachus > Neomonachus schauinslandi. The sequence continues at coordinate 43,995,221 of NC_058403.1, read as the reverse complement.
AAGGGCAGGAATTATGATTCCAAGCTTTCTGGCTTAGATAGGGTAAATAAGGATTCACCAGAATAAATAAATAAAACTAGGGTGGATAAGCAGGCTGAAAGAAAAGGCAATAAATTGGCTTTTGCAGTTTGAACTTGAAATTATTAATTTACTCATTCATCAAATATTTATTTAGGGCCTAATGTCTAGTACTTAGGTACTATTATTAGTGCTGGAGATACAGAAGAGAAAGAATGTCCATGATCTCATGGGTCTTACAGTCTAGTATGGCTAGGATGATGATAAACAAAGAAGCAAGTGTACAAATGAATCAGAAATTTTAAAGACAGACGCATGAAAAAGTGCTCAACATCGCTTGGCATCAGGGAAATCCAAATCAAAACCTCAATGAGATACCACCCCACACCCGTCAGAATGGCTATTATTAACAAGTCAGGAAACGACAGATGTTGGCAGGGATGTGCAGAAAGGGGAACCCTCCTACACTGTTGGTGGGAATGCAAGCTGGTGCAGCCACTCTGGAAAACAGTATGGAGGTTCCTCAAAAAGTTGAAAATAGAGCTACCATATGACCCAGCAATTGCACTACTGGGTATTTACCCCAAAGATACAAATGTAGTGATCTGAAGGGGTACGTGCACCCTGAATTTTATAGCAGCAATGTCCACAATAGCTAAACTATGGAAAGAGCCAAGATGTCCATCGACAGATGAGTAGATAAAGAAAAAATGGTATATATATACAATGGAATATTATGCAGCCGTCAAAAGGAATGGGATCTTGCCATTTGCAATGACATGGATGGAACTGGAGGGTATTATGCTGAGTGAAATAAGTCAATCAGAGAAAGACATGTATCATATGATCTCACTGATATGAGGAATTCTGAATCTCAGGAAACAAACTGAGGGTTGCTGGAGTGGTAGGGGGTGGGAGGGATGGGGTGGCTGGGTGATAGACACTGGGGAGGGTATGTGCTATGGTGAGTGCTGTGAATTGTGTAAGACTGATGAATCACAGACCTGTACCTCTGAAACAAGTAATACATTACATGTTAAAAAAGAAGAAGAAGAAGAAGATAGTAGGAAGGGAAAAATGAAGGGGGTGGAAATTGGAGGGGGAGACGAACCATGAGAGACTATGGACTCTAAGAAACAAACTGAGGTTTCTAGAGGGGAGGGGGTGGGGTGATGGGTTAGCCTGGTGATGGGTATTAAAGAGGGCATGTATTGAATGGAGCACTGGGTGTCATACACAAATGATGAATCATGGAACACTACATCAAAAACTAATGATGTAATGTATGGTGACTAACATAACATAATAAAATAAATTAAAAAAACTAATGAGGTAATGTATGGTGACTAACATAACATAATAAAATAAAATTTAAAAAATTAGAAGTGATATTAAAAAGAGTCCTGGGAGGAATTTTATTTTTGAATAATTTGTCAGGGAGTACCTGTCCTAAGAGCTGACATTTGAGCCTGAAGGTCAAAAAGAAAATAACCCTAAGACCTTGAGGGAGAGTATTTCAAGTAGAAGAAACTGCTGGCCCCAAGGATGACAACAAGCTTAGCATCTTGGAAGTCCATAAGTTTAATAATCAAAGGGAGTATGGTGTGATGTAAGGTCAGACATTTGGGCAGGTTTCCACAGGGCACTTAGGTTGCCATATCCCACAATTAGTTGGCTAGGCAACTTTGGACTTTAGGAGAAAAGACCAGAATATGAATAAAAATATAGGCATCATCTATTTACAGGTGATGTTTCAAGCCATGAGAATGAGAACATATGAAAAAACAAGAAAGCAAAGAAAGGAATGTAAGGAAAACTAACATTTAATTGGTAAGGAAAAGAAGAGACACCATCAGTGGCGATGAATACAATGGTGAGAAAATTAAGAGGGTGAAGGGGGGATTACAATGTCCTAGAATAAAAAGGAACAGATAGTTTCAAGAAACAGGGAATGATCAACAGAGTTAGACATCATAGATATATTTACTTCTAACACAAAATGGCGAAGATCATTGGTGAATTATTCCTGACAGTTTTCTTGAAGTGGTAGGGGAAAAAAAAATCTGATGGCTCTCCTAGAGTGAACAGTAAAAATCTGAATACAGTAGAGTAAAAAGAAATAATAAAATAAAAAAGGAACCATAGCCAATAAAGACTGCTCTCCCAAGATTTTTTTTTTTTTTGGAAGAGAAAAAATATTGGTCTTGGAGTATTCTTTTAATAATAGAAGTTTGAGTATAGTTATAGGTTGTGAGGAAGAAGTTAGTGGGAACAAAATGTCAGAAAAGTAAACTAACAAGAGCCAGGCCCAGTAGAAGATTGAAGACAGGTCACCCTCTTGCCCACCACTATTAGAGGGATTAACTTTGAATATGAGGCATCTTCTTTTTAAAATTGTAGCCATTTGAAAAGCCTAAAAATATTTATGTGGACACCTTTCCAAAGAAGATAGACAGATGGCAAAAAGCATATGAAAAGAAGCTCCATATCACATGTCATCAGGGAAATACAAATTAAAACAACAATAAGATTCTACTACACACCTATTGGAAAGGGCCAAAGTCCAGAATACTGACAACACCAAACGATGGTGAGGATGTGGAGCAACAGGAACTCTCATTCTTTATTGGTGGGAATGCAAAATGGTAGTTTGGTAGTTTCTTAACAAAATTAAACATACTTTTATCATATTATCTAGCAATCATGCTCCTTGGTACTTACCCTAAAAGAATTGAAAACTTATGTCCATACAAAAACCTGCACATGTATGTTTACAGCAGCTTATTCCTAACTGTCAAAACTAGGAAGCAATCAAGTTGTCTTTCAGTAGGTAAGTAGCTAAGTAAACTGTGGTACATCCAGACAATGGAATATTATTCATTACTAAAAAGAAATGAGCTATCCAGCCATGAAAAGGCATGGAGGGATCTTAAATGCATATTACTAAGTGAAAGAAGCCATTCTGAAAGTCTGCATACTGTAGGATTCCAACTATATGACATTCTAGAAAAGGCAAAAGTATGGAGACAGTAAAAAGATAAGTGGTTGCCAGAGGTTAGTGGGGCACAGAGGAGCTCTAGGGCAGTGCAAATACTCTGTATGATACTATCATGTTGGATACATGCCCTATACAAACCACAGAATGTACAACACCAAGAGTGAACCCTAATGTAAACTATGGACTTTAGGTGATTATGATATGCAAATGTAGGTTCATCAGTTGTACAAATGTACCACTCCAAGTGGGGGCTGTTAATAATGGGGGAGGCTGTGCATATTTGGGAGCAGGGAGGTATATGGGACTTTTCTATATTTTCTCTTAATTTTGTTTGTGAATCTCCAACTGCACTAAAAGAATAAAATCTTAATAAACATTTTTATGTGAATAAATCTTATATATGATGTATCTCAAGATTATGAAATAAAAAACACCTATCTCTACAATGAAAACCCAAAGAAATCATAAAACTCTCAACGGTGCAATTACATTTTTAAAGGTTGTTGTTATTGTTTTGATGATGCACTAAGGAGTAGGGGAAGACTTCTTGGAGTCCTTAAAATCATATCAATTATATGATCACACGCTATCCTTATATATAAAATCATTCCATACTAGGCCATTGACTAGCCAAAGTCCTGGTTTGTCATTTCCAATATTTTAGTCCTTCACTTTCTTTTAAACTCATAAAAATTCAAAATCTCTCTGCCCGTGATACTAAAATCTGCCTCGTTTTAAATCCCTGGAAGATTCTCTGAAAGCAGTTTCAAATGTTAAGACCGACAAAAACACCAGGAAGTGATTGAACTGACTGCTAACTGACCCAGATTCTGACCTTCAGATAATGCACTATAAGAAAGAAGGTGATAGGGGCGCCTGGGTGGCTCAGTCGTTAAGCGTCTGCCTTTGGCTCAGGTCATGATCCTAGGGTCCTGGGATCGAGTCCCACATCGGGCTCCCTGCTCTGCGGGAAGCCTGCTTCTCCCTCTCCCACTCCCCCGGCTTGTGTTCCTGCTCTCGCTATCTCTGTCTCTGTCAAATAAATAAATAAAATATTTAAAAAAAAAAAAAACAAAGAAGGTGATAAAGAATGTTTAATTCATAGATACATGATCTAGAAGTTAAGAGAGCATGTATCTATTAAAATTTGGCTCTTATTTGTGGTTAATGAAAGACAGAAAAGGCTGACTGCTTGTTTGATTCTTGGCCTCAGAAGTTCTATATCTCAGTGAACTTACCCTGGTCTTCTTAATTCTAATTGTTGGGTGACCTCCTGACTTGTCACTTTTCTGATTTTTCTTCCCCAACCATCTCATTTTCCAATTTTTAGGAGCAATGATACTTTGGAGTTTAGGGTCCTTACTTTTTCTGCATATGTTGTAATAACTGTGAGGGTCTCTCACCTTAGTCAGAGTATAATTCAGAAAACCTGACTGATCTCAGATAGGCAACAGAAATGCAGGACTTAAAATATTTTGTGAAAAGGTAAAAAATTCAGCATATTATTTTTTTTTCAGTTTGTAAGAATGCAGATGATGGGAATCAGTATAGTAGTATCAACCATAAAGTGTATAACAGTTTGAATACTAGCTGATCAAAAACTATTTCAAAATGGATTATAAGAGAATAACTTTCTGTGTTAAACAAACATATATGTAGCACCTGCTATGTGCTAGGTGTTGTTCTTAGCACTTTTCAAATATTAACTTATTTAATCATCGTAGCTACAGAATGAAGTATACTGTTATTATCACTATGCATGGGTTAACTGAGGCTAAGAGAGGTTAAACAATTTGCCCAAAGTTACACAGCTATTAAGCACCAACACCAAGATTCATACTCAGATAATTTGACTCTAAAAGATGGTTAACTTACAATATACTATGCTTTGTTTTGTTAAAACATGACAGAAGTTCTTTTTTTTTTTTAAAGATTTTATTTATTTATTTGAGAGAGAGAGAATGAGAGACAGAGAGCATGAGAGGGAGGAGGGTCAGAGGGAGAAGCAGACTCCCTGCCGAGCAGGAGCCCGATGCGGGACTTGATCCCGGGACTCCAGGATCATGACCTGAGCCGAAGGCAGTCGCTTAACCAACTGAGCCACCCAGGCGCCCCAACATGACAGAAGTTCTTAAGAGAGTAGCACAGAAAAGCCTTGAGAGGGGACCTCCTGAGGCTGGACTAGGGAGATCTCACTAAAGTTTTTGCCTTTTTTTTTTTTTAAGATTTTATTTATTTATTTGAGAGAGAGAGAATGAGAGAGAGCACATGAGAGTGGGGAGGGTCAGAGGGAGAAGCAGACTCCCCGCTGAGCAGGGAGCCCGATGCGGGACTCGATCCAGGGACTCCAGGATCATGACCTGAGCCGAAGGCAATTGCTTAACCAACTGAGCCACCCAGGCGCCCAAAGTTTTCACCTTTTTTAGGATGGTTTTATCTTTCAATATTTGATGGCAACACAAAATCCTGTTCTCTCTCTAAGACTCTGCCCAACAATGAGCAGAATCAAACCTTTCTCTGCTTCTATATTTAGTATAGCTGCAAGCTGGCGTGGCCATGATGAGCACAGGGTGATGTGTGGAGTTGTTGAATCACCATATTGTGCACCTGCAACTAATATGACACTGTATGTTAACTACACTGGAATGAAAATAAAATAAAGTAAAAGAAAAGAAAAGAAAAAGAAAACAGCCATAACAAGAGATTAATAAAGATGGTGAAAGACCAGACAGACAATTAGAGTTCCCTGGTAAATGATATCTATTGATTAAAATAAAATTAAAACATAAAAGATAAAAAACATAAAAACATAATTTATAATACCAAGTATAAGAAAGGAAATTTTCTAGAGGAAAGAAAAGTCCAAGAAACATAAAACATTAAGCTGACAAGTACACATATCTGATTCAATGACTGACTAGTTTACCAGGTTCGTGAACCTTGTTGTATCCAATATTTATTTCCTTAACCAGACTCTCATTTCAAAGAACTGCAAGCCTATCCTGCTACCTTACTGAAGGGTTAGATTGATGGGAACCAATTTATTCCTTCAATTTGTCAATTGTCTATTTATTGCCTCCTAAGAAAATAAAAAGAAAAATTCTCCTTGATCACTTACCTGGGAAGTTCCACTCAGTTTCTGATACAGGTTTTGAGAAATACTTTCCTACCCATTTGAAATACCACCATTTAGCTAAGCTGGAGTATGCTGTCCACAATATAATATAATAATATACAGTAGCCATGCAAGAAGGATTACATATATATAGTAACAGCAAGGTTTTCCTGTTAAAAACTCTTTACATATTTAGGTGAGAAATTATATTTCAGAATTTCCTTTTTCTATTTATTAACTTAAAATATGTTCCCAATGAAAAAAAATGTCAGGTAGTAATTTTCCAGGCTGCAACTTTCTGAAGAAAATGGTCACTCAGCATTTACAATCAGAAAACAAAAGTTACATCTACTAATGAATGTGTTACATTTTTATTAAATGTATTCTATAAAAATATTTTATATTAAAGTCTGTAGTAATGCAGATAATTCTACAGACTGCATCAGTTAAAAGAAATGGGACATCACCATTGTCTCTAAGGAATATGTAACATTACATAATTCTCAATCTATTTTTGCCTTTATGGAATTACATAAGATAAGCAATAGTTTGGCACCAATTCATCAAACAGAAGGGCAAATTTTCACTGTAATATCTTATTTATGTATTTAACAAGACTTTTATAGCTACCTAAGAGATGACATTTTACTTTTGCATAGCTTAGCAATGCATTAATAGATTCACTTTTACTTTTTAAATGTACAGATATTCCATAATACTTTATAATAAAAGAGTACAAATAATTTAAAATTCTCGGTGCATGCATTAAAATGACCTTCACATTTAAATTTAATATTCTATTGGTTCCAAACCAAAAATTGGAAAGTGAAAGGTGAAATGTGGAAAAACTTAAAACACTTTCCTTTAAAGACAAATGTCAAGGAAAACTAGAACTTTCCTGCCAAACAATAGCACAATGACTTTTAAGTTCCATCTGGAAGCTTCCCCACACACTGAACTTGATGTTCCTAAATTGATGTGCCTTAAAATGGACAAGGGTGAAGCAAAGAACAAGTTTTGTTTATAAATTCTTAGGTAGCCTTAAACTGCTTTAACTTCCTAAGGACAGATTATGGTTTGGAAAAATTTCCAGGGCCTCACACCAGTGCTGGGATTTGCATGTCCTGGATCAATGTGAATTTTGAGGAATAGGCACTTCCTTTGCAAGCAGATGAAAAGTAACTATGCTGAGAGAAGGAGAAACTTTTTTCTTCACTGTTATCAAAGACATATACACTGTTGCCACAGAATTTTGTATATCTAGTTTTTAAAACAATTTAGAATGAAGAAACCAAAGGGTTGAAAACAGGATTTCCAAATGCAAAATGTATAGACTTACTGGTACATGCCATGGAAGGTGGGTCTTTTTCAGCTCGGAAGTAACCCTTTTCACACTGACAGACAGAAGTTGCTTCCACATAGGTTAAACTGTGGGGAGGGCATTTAGAACATTTTGTGTTCCCAGCAAATGCTTTATAGAATCCTGGTCTGCAAGCTGTAAAAAAAGGAAAATATTTTTATTGTTATTATTGCTTGAGTTTATTTTATTTGTACACATACATGTTTTAATTGATACACATTTTGATCTCAGAGTTCAGTGTTACACATATACAGAAAAGTCAATATATGTTAATATTAACAATGAAATTAGTTTTTAAAAATCAGTAACATAATGGTGACGTCATATTTAGGCTCAGGTTGCTAATTTTGGAAAGCGTACCTGATACACATACACAAAATAATTGATTACCAGAGTGTGGGGATGCCGCTCACTGGCAGTAAGGGGAATGATTTTGTGCAGTTCTAGGAGATAGCATTAAATAACATTGAATTACACTGTGTAAAATGTATTTGCATTCCATTTTTCCCTCAGTCCTTCTGAGTACTAAAGGAGAAAGTCCCAGTGTGGGGCTGGTATATCTTAACACCTGTCCTATTGGTGAAAAAAAAAATTTTTTTTTAAACAAAATAAAAGCTGGCTTTAGGTTCAGAGACTTTAGCAAGAATCTACCTATAGTCTGCTTTACTTTTATCATTTTATTTTTATTTTTTATGGCAAGCAATTTTTTTCTGTTTATTATATTTAAATACATTCATTTAAAATTTTTGAATTAATTTCAAAAGTGGGTAGACAAAATATTAAGTAAATAAGATATACATGCTATACACATACGGCAAGAACCATGAAAACTGTAAGCAAATAACCAAATTTTCACCAAAAAATCATGAAAATGAAATGTAAATAATAAAAGTTATGTGACGAAATGTTTTATTAGGCTGCATTTTCTTTTTGCTTAACCATGTTGTCATTTATAGGGTACGTTTTCACAGGAATGGAAGATCTATAAGAAAAGGATCCTATGCTAAGTAGGATCCATATGCATCCAATGTCCTGAATGTTGAGGGGGTAGCTGTTTCTGGTCTCAAAGAAACCACTGCTGACCACTTTCTAAATTAACACTGATATACAAAAAAAGGAAAAATAATTTTCCAGTAACATATATTATGTTAAAAAATGTTTTAATTACTTCTTTTAATCTAATACATTTTCACAAAATGCTCTATTTAAAAATACACAATAATTAACAATAATGGACAATAATCTCTTGATAAGGCTTCTGCTTATATATTCAGGAAAGAAAGAAAAAAATGCCTTTTTTAAAGGTAAATTTAACTCCTACCTAAATGAGTCCCAATAAAATAACCATTTGTCTTTCCCTAGGTACATATTTTAATGAATGTTCCTACAGATCTAAATGACTGCAATTCTATTGATACCAGTAGTACACTATGCACCACTGACTCATCCTCTAGGAGGCGTAAACCGTAAGAGGGGGCGTGCATGCACGCACACGTGCACACACACACACGTGCGCGTAGGCACATATACAATTATTGGATTATTTTTGATAGTTTATGTTTGCTTTATATAAATGACCTAGTAATTCAAGAGAAGTTATGATCAATTCTGTACAGTAAAATTACTTTTAAAAACTGGTTATTCACTATCAATGAAGCTATTAGTGGTGATCCATAAATATCAATCACAGTCTCTTTAACTTGCTGATAAATTAGTACTATATGACTAATCAATAAAGACACTGTATCATCAAAATAGTTCTCTAAGCCTGTCAAAATTCAGAGTATGTAGATAATATATACTCAACCCCAACATTTTCACAAATAAAATATTCTTTAAAAAATATGTAATTGCTAAATTTAATCTTATGATATAGTAGTTACAAGACAATGTATAAAATATTTAATAAATCTAGCTTATATATATTTTGTCAGTAATTAATTTCCTACTTAATTATGAAGTTTAAAATAACTGAATATATTCCATAGAATTCATGTGTAATACTTTGGCAAGTAATTTTAAGTGTTGAACACAACTAGAAATTTAATCATATCTTTATCACATCTATTACTATATTTATAAATCTAATAAACCACACAGCTTATAGAGAATGTGCAAATTTAAATGGGGAGCTTGCATTCTGAATATTCCAATATTATTTTAAATATAATTTAAATATTATCATAAGGGCCTTCTGAAATAAAACCATTCTGAAATAAATTAATTAGGAATGTGAACACTGTAGGACTATACTAAAGTTTATTATACGTGCAGATACAAAACCTATAAGACACATAAACAAGAGCTGTAAACCTTGTTTCCTTTCTGTTATCAGTCATTCAAATCTCAGTCATAAACACTGTTTAGAATATAAAATAGCCTGCCAATAACTTCATTTTGTGCAGCAAAACACTGTTACCTTTATTTTCTCTGGTAACTAAAAAACAAAAATTTAAATAATTTCTTATCTGAAGTGTATTCAGCTAAATTGTCACCTTCTTTTAGAATTTTAGAGTGCTTAAAGCAGCTCTTAAAATACTTAGAATAGCTTAGTGATAGTCAAACTTTTCTAGAGACCAGGCTGCTAACTGGTCTCAGCACCCAATCTTGTCTACTTTATTCTGTAAACAGAAGGATCTTCTAAATCTGCTCTGTCCAATAGTACTAAAAATTAATATATATATAATATATATAATTATATATATATGTCATTTTAAATTTTGTAGGAGCCACATTAAAAAACTAAAAAGAGGCAAAATTAATTTTAATAATATATTTTATTTAACACAATATATCCAAAATATTATCATTTCAACATATAATCTAGCTCTTAAAATATTTTACATTTGGGTTTTTTTGTACTATTTTGTACAATTTGATATGTATTTTACATTCACTGCATATCTCAATTTGAACTAGCCACATTTCAAGTGCCTACTCACCTCAAGGCCTATTAGCTACCATATTGGATAGTGCAGTTTTGAACACAGAAATCTGTTCATTATATCTCCCTGTTGAAAAAACTTCCCACCATCTTTGTGTTAGTTTAAAACGGATTGGATTATTAAGTTTCCCTGTGGTTTGACCCTGCCTACAGCTCCAACCACATCACATGAAGCTACTTCCCTCTCACACACACTCCCTTGATTAAGGCTTTGCCTTTCTACAGTCTATTCTCAACCCAGCAGGCAGTGATCTCCTCGGAACTTGCATGAAATCACATTATCACTGGGCTCCGAGCGTCCAGTGGCTTTCCATTTCCCCTAGTCAAGCCATTGCCCTATTAACTGTCTACTAGTCATCCCGCGCTTTTGCTCCCTACCCATTCCCTGTGACTCTGCTTTTCATCAGTTCTTTTTCCATCAGGTACTCTGCTCCAGCCACACTGGCCTCCCTCAGAATCTTGCATGAAAGCATGCTCCTGCTACTGGGCCTTTAACACTTGCTCTTACTCGCCTATCTGTATGGTTTGCTCCCTCCCTTAGATCAGGTCTTTGTAACAATGTTATTGTATTAATGAAGCCTGATTCCCTTTTTAAAAGTGCACCTCCTGCTACATCCTACCACAGTATTTTATATTACCCTCCACACTTTTTCCTATCTACAAAGAACTTAACATCTGATACATATGTTTAATTTTTTAAGCTATTTCCTCCTAAAATGTATGCTCTGTTAGGGCATAGATTTTTGTCTCTTTTGTTTACTGAGGTGTATCTCCAGGGCTTGGACCAGCGCCAGGCATTATTTGGCCCTTCCTCAGTGTTCGGTGAATGAATGAATGACTTGTTAAAGGTCTCCTTTAATTTCTATGAATCTACCATGATCTTTCTTCTGCTTAAACCTTTTCTACTGTTGAAAATCTCTTTTCTCCATCCCACCCCATGACCCAATCATGTTGCTAACTCCTAGTCCTCTTTCAGGTCCCACTTCTTCCTGACTTTCTAGACTAGTTTAGTTTCTCCAAGCACCTGTGACTTCTCAATAATACCTGTTTGTTTGCAAACTAACGCTGTGCATGGAAGGCAGGGGGAGACAGAAAAAGAGGCAGGCAGCTCCAGATTGGTAGGTGGCAGGTTTCATAAACAAGGGAAATGACATATGAAGCTTGGTCTGGGCAGCTGAAAGACAAACAGTTCTCTGCACCTGCCCTCCAGATTCTTAAAAGTTTATATAAAGGCCTTAAATGGGTTGAGTCATGTATACTACCCAGATGGTCTCAACACCACCTTACTCTATCCAAGGCTCTGTCCTTGAAAACAGCTCCCACTGTGGGAATGGTAGGCAGATCATAGAGTCCAAGGACAGGAAAGGGGTTGAGGAGCCTCCAGCTGCCCGGGTCCAGCTCAAGGGTTAACCAGCGGTGGTCACATGTTCTGTGTTACTTTTTCAGCAACACTTTGGCGATTACTTGTTTAATGGCTGTAAGTTCCTCAAGGGCAGGCTGGTAACAGTGATTATCATAAAGTAGGTGTTCAACACATATTTTTTTTCACTGAATTGGACAGAGTGTTAGTACTCTGCTAATTAAGTTCCTGCAGAAGGTTATGCATTTCTACTCAGTGTATATTCTGATCATAGCATAATTCATCTTACTATAAATTTATAGGTTTTGTTTTTGTCTTTGGCTTGCTAAATTACTGTAAGTTAGGGATGGAAACAGTGAATAAAGATTTTGAAAGTGATTCAATTGCAACTCGAAACTAATTATTCTAATATCTCAAGGTGAACTGGCTGCTAGGAAAAAACAAAAACAAAAACAAAACCTTTCCAGTTGAAGTTATCTATATGATTTTGAATTTGAATATTTTGCCTACCACAAAAAATATAAATATGAACTGGATGTTGGTACTGCAACTCTCAACCTTATCTCTGATTTGAAATGACGGTGTACACATCAAAATTGTCTTTAAAAATCTTAAAATGTTAAACTTATAAAACATTTAGATTGTTAAAATATTACCCTATTTTAATATTAAGGTTTAGTATAATATTTCATTTCAAAACATAGGATTATGCTGTTAAAAATGTTAGAAAAAAAATGTTAGAAAGCCACTGTTCTAGGTAGTTACATTCTCTTTATGTAGCACACATTAATGGTATACAACATATACCTCTCTATTAGTTTGAATCTTATGAGATTCAAACTATCTTGTCACATTTATCACCTCAATTTCTTGGAACTGCCACAAGACAGACATGGGCATATATCCATAATGCTTAACGTATTTCAAGTATATATTTCATTTTTTACATATGCTTAAAAAAATTAATGAGTGAACGAGTAAATAATTCACCAATGTCTACTATGAAATTACTAGAACTCCAAATGTAATAATCATTCTACATATCTATTCAGTTAGTGATTTTAGATTTTGTTTGTATTTCCCTTACAACTGGGATATCAGTACCTACATCTTGAGAACTTTTAAATTGTTTTATTTTTCTTCTCTATTACTTCTTTATCTATTTATAGGGAGTGTAAACTTCATTTCCAAAAACAAACCACCCCACATAAGATAAGAATATTTTCCAATGTATGTCAATACCACACAAAATACTGTTAGAAATTTAAAGATTATCTGATGCAGTAATTTCTAATTTCTTTTAGAAAAAGCTATTTGAACATAGATGTTCAGTTGAAACTTTCATTTTCTACAATGATTCTTTTTTTAAAGTACCTATTTATTTCTATATTAAGACGTTTATGAGGGGCGCCTTGGTGGTTCAGTTGGTTAAGTGGCTGCATTCTGCCCAGGTCATGATCTCAGGGTCCTGGGATCAAGCCCTGCGTCAGGTTCCCTGCTCAGGGGGGAGTCTGCTTTTCCCTCTCCCTTTGTACTCTCTCTCACTCTCTCAAGTAAATAAATAAAATTAAAAAAACCACACTTATGATACATAAATCGATCATAACATGTATACTCTGTATGGACATTTATTTTAAAATATCATTTAGAAATTTGGATTACATCTAACTTTTCTTCCATTTTTCCTCTTCAAAAATAACTTCCCTAAAATGCCAACACATTGATGGGTAGATATGTGTAATATATATATGATCACAAGAATTTATTATTGTTAATTTTACAACATTGGGATAATATCTATATAATATAGATTTTTGCTCTCAATTACTACTATATTATGAAAATATCTCCAGGTCAATGGTTATGAGTTAATTCTTTATAATGTGCCTATAGTATTTCTATCAACAATTTTCCAGTTGAGGGAACCCCTTTCTAAACTGTGCTGCAGTAAACATCCTTGTGATAATGTTTATATTTCAGTTCCCAAGAGTGGGAACTCTGGATTATTATTATTATTTTCTTAACACATATTTCTGTGTTTCATTCCTAAACATTTTTAAAAACTCACAACAATGTAAAAGAGCATCCTAAACTTGCACCCACTAATCCCTATAATAAATATAAATCATATTTTATTTCTTGAAAATATATGAAGTTAAATATCATTGTTACTTTAACTGAAGTTTCCTGATTACCAGTAATATTGCACATTTTTATTGGTCATTTGGTTATACTCATTTATGCATTCTTTTATATCCTTGTTTGTTGTTTCTATTAATTTTAAGAGCTGTTTATTAGCAATATTAAAATTGTATTTATCACTTTTATTATACATATTTTTCTATCAATTTTATATTGATTTTATGCATAAAAAAGAAATAAAGACAACAATCCCATTCATAATAGCATAGAGAATAATAAAATACATAGGAATAAATTCAACCAAGAAGTGAAAGATCTGTGTAGTGAAAATTATAAACTTTGATGAAAGAAATTGAAGAAGACACAAATGAATATCCAATGTTCATGCTCATGCATCAGAAGAATTAATTGTTAAAATGTCCATACGACTCAAATCCATCTATAGATTCAATGCAATCCCTATTAAAATTCCAATGACATTTTTCACAGAAGTAGGAAAAAAAATTCTAAAATGTGTATGGAACTACAAAAAAACCTGAATAGCCAAAGCAATTCTGAAAAAGAAAAAGCTGGAAGCATCACACTCCCTGATTTCAAACTATACTGAAAGCCATAGTAATGAAAGCAGTGGGGTACTGGCATAAGAATAGACAGACACACAGACCAATGGAACATATCAGAGAGACCAGAAATAAACTCTTTCATATATGGTCAACTAATATTTGACAAGGGAGCCAAGAATGCACAATAAGGAAAGGATAGTCTTTTCCATAAATGTTACTGGGAAAACCAGAGAGCCATAAGCAGAAGAATGAAACTGGATCCCTATCTTGCACCACTCAGAAAAATTACTTGAAATAGATTAAAGACCTAAACATAGACCTGAAACTATAAAACTTCTAGAAGAAATCATAGGGAAAAGCTCCTTGACACTGGTTTTCGCAAAGATTTTTTTCGATACGACAATAAAAGCAGAAGCCACAAAGGCAAAATCAACAAGTAGGGCTACATTAAACTTAAATGATTCTACACAGCAAAAGAAACAATCAACAAAATGAAAAGGAAAACCATAAAATGGGAGAACATATTTGTAAGCCATCTATCTGATAAGATATTAATATTCAAAATTTATAAAAATTAATCCAACTCAACAACAAAACAAGTAATTGGATAAAAAATGGGCATAGGAACTAAATAGACATTTTTCCAAAAAAAGACATCCAAATGGCCAACAGACACATGAAACGATGCTCAGCATCACTAATCCTCAGAAAAATGCACATCAAAACCATAATATTACCTCATATTTGTTAAAATGGCTATTATCAAAGAGACAGAAAATAAGTGTTGGCAAGGATGTGGACAAAAGGGAACTGTTCTGCATTGTTCATAGGAAGATAACTTGTTTAAGCCACTACAGCAAATAGTATAGTTCCTCAAAAGATTAATAGAACTACCATATGACCCAGCAATCCCACTTCTGAGTATTTATCCAAAGGAAATGAAGGCAGGATATCAAAAAGATATCTGCAGTCTTGTGTTTATTGCAGCATTATTCACAATAGCCAAAATACAGAAACATCCTAAGTACTTATCAACAGATGAATGGATAAAGAAGATCTATAATGATTCTATTTTTTAGTTTCCATCCATAATACTATAACCTTATTATGTAAATCCACCATTTCTTGTACTTACTGCATTCATTTCATTTGCTTGCCTCTGCTTTCTTCCTGCTCAAATCTACATCATAGCCACTGCCAGTTATATTTCTAAATGGTAGAGATGATCGTGCTACTGTCTATTGTCTAGTGTAAGAGTTGGCAAACTATTGCACTTTGGCCAAATCTGGCCCACCGCCTGGTTTTTGTACAGCTTGTGAGCTAAGAATAGCCTTTGGATTTTTAAATGATTACACAGGTACATGGTGACATTGATTTTGACTCTTGGCCTGCAAAGCCTAAAATGTATACTGTCTGGCCCTTTACAGAAAATGTTTGCTAACACCCGGTCTGTAGCACAAAGTCCAAACTCAGTTTAGCATTTAAATTGCTTCACAGTTGAGCTCACACCTATTTTTGCAAACTTACCTCCCACTGCAGCATAAATTTTAGACTTCTTCCCATTCTCCACACATACCATACTATTTTTTAACAGCTTTAATGAGGTGTAATTGGCATGAAAAAACTGCACGTAAAGTATACAATTGGTTAAGTTTTGGCATATGTGTACAGCTATGAATATTTAACCACAATCAAGATAGTGAATGTATCCATCAACCCCAAAAGTTTCCTTGTGTCCCTTTATTTTCACCTATTTGGATTTTTATATTTATTTTTAATTTTTCTTAAAGATTTTATTTTATTTTATTTTTTAAAGATTTTATTTATTTATTTGACAGAGAGAGACACAGCGAGAGAGGGAACACAAGCAGGGGGAGTGGGAGAGGGAGAAGCAGGCTCCCCGCCGAGCAGGGAGTCTGCTTTGCCCTCTGACCCTATCCTCTCTCATGTGTTCTCTCTCATTCTCTCTCAAAAAAATAAATAAAATCTTTAAAAAAAAAAAGAGAGAGAAAAGAAATCTCTATACCCAACATGGGACTCAAACTTACAACCTTGAGATCAAGAGTCAGATGCTCTACTGACTGAGTCAGCCAGGTGTCCCTGAATTTTTATATTTAAAGTACATTTCCAGGGTGCCTGGGTGGCTCAGTCGGTTAAGCATCTGACTCTTGATTTCAGCTCGGGTCATGATCTCATCAGGGTAATGAGACTGAGCCCCATGTCTGGCTTCTTGCTCAGCATGGAGCCTGATAAGAGTCTCTCTGCCCTTCCCTTCCTCCCTCTCTAAAAAAATTAAATTAAGAATAAAGCACATTTCCTGCAGGTAGAACATACCTGGGTATTGCACTTTTTTAAAAAATCCAATCTGACAACTTCTTTCTTTTAATTGGGATGTTTAGTCTATTTACATTTAATGTGGTTACTGAAATGGTTAGTTTTAAGTCTATCTTGCTGTTTTGTTCCCATTTGTCCCATCTGTTCTTTGCTCCATTTTCTTCCGTTTCCTGCCTTTTTTTTTTTAAATAATTGCATCCTTTCTATGATCTCATTTAAATCTCCTTTGTTGATTTATTTGCTCATGAGCAATCTCAGGTGAATACTCCTGGAGAACTTCTACAGGTCTCTGGAGTTCTCCGTCAGAGAAGCCCTCTCCTCTTTCATACTGTTTTGTGATACCTGGCTGTCTGGGTCTACATGGACTCTCAGATCTATCTTCTCAACCCACAGAAGGAGTCTGCTGGCTTCTCTCAGGGTTCCTCCTCCCTGCACCATGGCCTGGAAACTCTCTCAAGACACTAAGTGGGAACAGTTGTAGGGCTCTCCTCCTTTATTTACCATCTAGCAGGGATCACTGTCTTTCATTATCTGATGTTTTGTCTTAAAATGATTTTTTTTCATATATTTTGCATGTGTTTTCTAGGTTTTTTTCAGGCAACAGATGTTACTATATCTTGACTGTGAGTAAAAATCAGACTGTTTTAGTCATCTTAAAGTCTTATTTTTCTGTCTTCATATTTCACTGTTATTTTTTTAATTTTATTTATTTGAGAGAGAGAGAGCATAAGGGGGGGGGGAGTGGCAGAGGGAGAGGGAGAAGCAGGCTTCCCGATGAGCAAGGAGCCGATGTGGGGCTCGATCCCAGGACTCTGGGATCATGACCTGAGCCGAAGGCAGACGCTTAACTGACTGAGCCACCCAGGCGCCCCTAATTCACTGTTTTATAACAGCCTTCTCCTATCTAGGTTCACCTGTTTAGTTTCTCAAAGACATACTTTAAAAACTTACTTCAAAGTACAGGGCAATACAACTGCCTCCTCCCAGAATGCCTAAAGTGAAAAAGACACACAATACGGAGTGTTGGTGAGGATATACAGCAATATGAGCTCTCATACATTGCTGGAGAAGTTTTAACTGGTCCTACCACTTTGTGGAACTGTTTGGCAGTATTTACTATAGATAAACACAGATATATCTTCTGACATAACAATTCTGCTCCTAAGTATATACCCAACCAAACAGCACAAAGTGAAAGTAGCTTCTATCCCTGCAGACACTCATACCAAATTCCATTGCTAAGTGAGTTATCACTTTTCCATTCGATTTTAATTTTTGTAATTTTGTTGACATGTTGCTCTTTCTCACCTGAAGTATTTTCTACTCCTTTCACCCCCTACTTTGTCCTTGTTAGTGTAGACTTTCTATATTCCCTTACTTATTTTGGTGAAGTATCCTGAGGGAATGGAAGTAAACCGATATGTTCAAGAAACTATGCTTAACAAAAAAGTTTACACTTTATTAAATTTCTAATTATATAATTGGAATACATTTTGTTGAAAATAATCAAATTACAATTAAGCCATTATTTATTAAATATTTGTTTTCATGTTTCCATGTACCTACTGATAAAAGTAGTAAGAGTGCTACTACAAATACAGTGTAATTTGATGATTGTAATCTATAAAATGTAAAATATGTAAGTATTCTCATAAAATTATATAATAATCCAAGTTAAAACATAGTTTTCTACTTCAAAAATATGTTTATAATTTGAGCAACTTTATTATTTATTTTTACTCTATTTTTTTAAGTAGACTCCATGCCCAATATGGGGCTTGAACTCATGACCCTGAGATCAAGAGTTGGATGCTCTGCTGCTCCTAATTTGAGAAACTTTAAATGTTTGCTTAAAATAACAAGAAGAGGGGCACCTGTGTGGCTCAGTTGGTTAAGCAGCTGCTTTCGGCTCAGGTCATGATCCTAGTGTCCTGGGATCAAGCCCGCATTGAAACCTGCATTGAGCCCCGCATTGAGCCCACATTCAGCCCCATATCCAGCCCCGCATTGCATCGGGCTCCCTGGTCAACAGGGAGTCTGCTTCTCCCTCCCCCTGCTCTTGTGCTCTTGCTTGCTCTCTCTCTCTCCCCCCCAAATAAAAATAAAATCTTAAAAAAATAAAATAACAGTATTAAGAATTGTGATACATATCATAAGGTCAAAATAATTTTTACAAAAAGCATGTATTTAGTATCAGTATAGTTACTGAATTACCACTAATGTTAATGAAGTACATACCTTGCAATGCAATTTCCCTTGTAAATGTTTGAAAATTCATTGTCTTTAGAAAATTGAAGTCTCTGGGTATTACTGAAATATGGTTTGAAAGTACTCTGACTCACACACACATACATAAACACACACACACACATACACACAATGTCTCTGCTAAAACAAAATCAAGAAATGTAGGACCTGTTATATACATACTTTATTTTAAAAATGGAATGGTTAGGCATACATTGCCAGCAATGTTTTGGGGGTTTATCTGTATTATCAGAGAACTCTAAGACAAAGGACCACAAGAAATCCTAATTGGCATATCATGCAGTTCTTACCATTTGATGAAATACTGAATTGCATCTTATGTGACAGAAACTGATATTAATAAAATTGACTGCCTTTCCCTCATCGGTTTTCAATAGTCTGTAAGTTTAGATAAACCTGAATGACTTATCAGTAAAATATGAGATCTGCATCATTTCTCAAAACATTAAAATTCATGAATTTAAGAAATTGGGATAGGTAATATCATCACTGCTTTCTTAGATGCTGTTCTGCAATTACGAAAATTAAGTTTTGCTGCCATGTATACAGAGAAGGCAGGGAATATCAGGGAATTAAAACATAAAAAGAAAAGAAAAGGAAAACCTAAATGTAAGGGTAAATAACCATGAATATTTTGTTTCTTCAGAATAATCTATTACTAACAACCCAAGGAAAATCTCACATTCAAATGTAAATCTATTAATCTTGTATACTGTGCTTCAAAATATTCAACCTAACTTTCCTTGCAGGAGACTACTATAAAGTCCTGATAAGATAATGTATGTAAAATTGTCCTGTTACTAATTCTGATTTCTTCAATCAAAGAAATGTTTAAAGTGGGCTTTCTTTTGAATAAACAAATAGAAAAACCATCTGAACACACCACACCCAGCAGATATTTAAGGACTCTGAAAAGTAAGCAGAAGCAGGTATACTGGAGAAGATCAAAATATGTGGTACTACTGATTTGGTGATGAGTTGACCATCCTTCTCTCCCTTCCCTCCCTCTTGCCTCCCCCAACACTTGGAGCCTGGACTGAATGGACAAACACCTAGAAGTGGACACCAGGTTACAGACAGAGCTCTAGGACAAGCCAGCTCATCTTCATTCTGGGAGTGAGAAACAGAACTCATAATGCTCAGAAGAGAATGTGAAAATCCCTTCCTCCTTTGCTTCTCTTTCTTTTCTCCCTTCTCTCTTGCCTGTCCCTTAAGCAATCATGTGGTAATGGTGGGGCTGGTGGCGGCCAGTAATGAAAACCCACAGGAGCCAAAATTCTTAAGAAGGGAAAACTTCCTCTCCATTCACTCAAGCTGCGGTTCCCACCAACTGCATTTCTTTTTCTCTCTGTCCTTGCCTCACTTGGCCCTGGATGCATATCCAGTTGATGAAGTGCACGGCAGAGTGGAGTAAATAAAGATTCAGCCAGCATTCCAGCCAAGAGACCTTAGAGAGGAGCCATGGTGAACCAGAGAGTACTGGGAAGAACATGGAGAGAGAGGAGCTTGAGAAATCAATCCCATAGCCTGTTTATGAATTCCTAGGTTTACTTCCAAACTGCATATACATGGATTTCATTCATTTAACATACCAAAGACTTTGAGGACTGAAACAAAGACCACTACTTGGGTCTCAGACTAGCAGTAAGATTTTGAACTTTTGGTTAGGTAAAGAAGAACCTAGAAACTCAATACTATTTTTTTTTTTTTACTATGTGACATAGTAACTTATAAAATAGAGATATATACAGAAATCCACATAAGTTGCCATTAACAAGCACAAAGTGGATATGTTAGATCTTAGTTTTATCTTCCACCATTTACCTCATTCATAGACTCATAATTTATATCTTAAAGATGATGTGAAAAAAGCACATTCCTTCAAGAGGTGGATAATTGTCAAGGAAAGGGCATTACTTGCAAAGTGAAGTCAGAAATACTTTAGTAGTCTGAGGTTTGTGACATGCAAATTAAAATTCTAAAGATGTTTCTAGTGTGAGATAAGGTAGTGGAGGTGTAGAAACCAAAAGGTTTATATTAGCAGTTTTTATGATTAGACACCATTTTTATTTTTATTACCCCTTATCATTTTGAAAGCAATCTGGTAATAATACTGGCACAATATCAAAAGTTAACCATTTTCCCCCTATAAATAACAGATCATCTTTTCAGTGTTCTAACATTCATCTTCTAATGTGATTTTTAATTAATTTGTTACCCCCAGGTATATTTTAGTCTTAAACTAGAGCCTTCATTATTAATACTACTTCCTTCATATTTAGCATTACTTTAAAAAAATGTGTTTATTGCATCTATCGCCATATTTTCAGATACTTTGAAATGAGATGCCATTTAACTTTTTTTCCCTAATCAGAGATTCTTAGTCTTATTTCACTATTTTTTCTAGACACCTGACTGTAATGACAGTTTCTAACTTTCTCTTCAATATTCCTTTCTTATATACTCCTTAAGCCAGCTTAAATTTACTTTAATAAGAAAAACCATCCCAAAGAGAAAACACCCAGGGATTAACTAACTGTAAGATATAGTAGCAATAATAGCTACAGCAAAATCATTTATAGTTAATGAGCATTCAAAATGAGCTGGATATTTGTGCAAAATGCTTCATATACAATTTTTTATTTATTCTTATAAAAACCAGTTACAAAGGATAATAAAGAATGTGGCCTTTGGAACTAGATTGCTTGGCTCTGAGTTCTGTTCCTGTATTTTACCAACTCTGTCATTTCAGGCATTTATCTGTTATTTTTCCATGCATTATTTTCCTTCTCTGGAAAATGGGTATAAATGATAGCACCTAACTCAGAGAATGTGAGAATTTAATGAATCACTATGTGTAAAGTGATCAGAAGGGTGTCTAGCATATTATTACTTAGAGGAGGAAACTGAAGTTAAGTGATATTAAGTAATGTGCTATGGCAGATTGTGCTTTCCAAAAACGGCCTCAACAATATCTCCCACTCTCTGCCCTTCTGACAATGTCTCATGGACACTCTTTCCATAAGGAGTTCAGGTCCATGTTCCCTATCTCCTGAATTTGGGTGTGCTTGTGACTACAGAGAATCTATATGACTTCCTAGGCTAGGTCATAAAAGGTTAGAGAGCTGTTCCTTTTGGAATGTTTATGTTTAGAAACTAGCCACCTTGCCAGGAGGAAGGCTAAGCAGCCATGGAGAGGCCCAAGTGGAGAACTGAGGCCCTTGGCCCAGGCGCTGGCTGAGCTCCCAGCTGACAATCAGCACTGTCTTGCCAGCCAGGTGAGTGAGCTACCTGGAATGTAGATTATCCAGGCCCCTGTATTGCCACCTCATGTGATGCTGCATGAAGTAGAGATGAACTGTCTTTGCTGAACTTTGTCAAAATTTCACATTTATAAGCAAAATAAATGATAGTTGTTATTTTAAGGCATTAAATTTTGGGGGTGTTTTCTTATGAATCACTGAGTAACTGTAAGACTTGCTTAAGGTCATATGGTAGGAGAGCCAAACTTAAGACCCAAATCCTTTCTAATCTGTAATCTGAGTTCTCATCATAGAGTATACTGGTTACTCATTATATCTGGAACATACCTATTCTGTAATCCAGAGCAGTGAAGCAGTGAACCACAACTTTTAAAGGACAACCGGTGATGGCGTTTGGATTATAAATAAATGTAATAAAAAGTACTCTTCTGTAGGATTTAATTGACAGATACAGTTCTAACTAATGGTTTTATGTCTTCTTAGACACTTATCTTTTTCCTAAGAAGCAAAACAAGTATATCTTTATTCAGGCCATTAGAAATAAAAATGTATTTCACAACTTTTATTTCATAAAAAATGTTTTTGTGACAACCTCATTTTATGGGAAAAAATAAGCAAGACCTTTTATCTTTCAACCTAGAATTAAAGAATAGACGCATCATAAAATGGCTTGCATGCATGCATGATTTGAACATTGTGAGCAAACTCACTCATCACTGTTCTAAGTCTCAAGTACTCTGACACGTCAGTAAAGTTTGACAACTGTATCTTCTGCTGGCTTAGCAACAAACATATAATCCATTCTTCAATCTGACAATTGTGAATGTTCCGCTGTCATGTATTTGTGGCATTTCTGTAGCTGAAGAGTGCAGAAAACTATGTAAAAAATTACTGAATTATACACTATAAAATTTTTACTAACAAGAAAAGCATACATTTTCTTTTTATGGAGTTACCAAGCACATTGATAATTGATATAATAATCACAATTTATTGTCCACAATAAATTGATATTTTACAAACATTATTTAAGTCTTACAAAAATCCAATGATGTAGGTATTAACATTTTCATTTTACAAATAAGGAGATGAAGGCTTTAACAGTTGCTCAAGGTTATATGAGCAAGACAGGATTTCAAACAAAGTCTCTGATTCTTTTGCCTAAATTTTGCTTGGGACAATACCTTGTCATTATGTGAATATATGTGTATATACACAAACATGCACACACACACACACACATATGTATATATAAATATGTTAGATATATGAAGATATTCCTGGCAATACTTACACATATTTTCTCTTCCTAAGTAACCTACCATTGCAATTATCATCTGCATTCCACATTTTGACACCTGTTATTTATTTCATTTAAGAACTGCATTGTAAATTACTTAAAAGTAAGGTTTTTATATATGCTATTGTACCGGGACAATATTGCGGACATAGCAGAAGCTCAAATATCAGCTATATGTGCTAACTTTATACATAATTAATATACTTATTAGTCAAAATTATTTGAGATATTATAGAATAATGCTTGGCAGAGTAGATATTCAAAATATTCACCATTTTCTATTCTTAAAAACTATAAAGATAAAATACTACAATATTATTTAAAATTTCTAAGCTTTTTCGTTAAATCCATCTTTTCCATTAATAAATATTCAGATAATATCTGTTCCTATTTTCTGTAGATGCTCAAAATATTACTCATATCATTAGCTGAAATGGGAATGGGTGTTTCCAATGCATTTGCACCATAAGTAGCCCTCTATAGTAAACCCCTAGTGCTTGAATTTCATGCTTATACTTTGAGTTTTACTTTGTATTCAGTATCACAATTAATGTTTGTATGTTGAATAATAACTAATGATGTTACTAAGTAGTAGTTGCTTTATCACATTTCTATTACCATAAGGCTTAATTTTAGAGAGAGAGCATGGTGGGATGAAGCAGAGGGAGAGGGGGAGAGAGAATCTTAAGTAGACCCCACACCGAGCACAGAACCCAATGCAGGGCTCGATCTCACAACCGTGAGATCACAACCATGAGATTATGACCTGAGCCAAAACCAAGAGTCAGATGCTTAACCAGTTGCCCCACACAGGCATCCCTCTGTTACCATTTTAAAACAGGTTATTGAAACCTTGGTTTACATTTCACTGGAATGTTCTGTAAATACTAATGAAGTAAACTGGAACAGCATCTTCAATCCAGTATGGGTAGAGTACCTACACTGATGCATCCTGGGTTAGGTATAACAGATTCTCATGGATCACAAAGGCACATTCAAGGATGCTGCATGCAGCAACAGCAGACCCTCAAGATTCAGAACCTCCGATGCATTGCTTGCAATAGCTCTATATGGCTGTGTAATCAGCAGAGACTATGATGTGCAGGTTGTACAGATGTGATGTTTCTGACCAGAATATGGTCTCTTAATTTGTTTCATATCTAGTTCCAACAGGTAGAGCTGTTCCATATATTAGTGCCATTGGCCTGAGCCTGAATTTCCCAATGACTTTTTTATACCCAGGCAGATCATCTGTAAGCTGGTGCTTGGATAATCCAATTTTTCACAAGAAACAGGAGCTTTTCTGAAAAACCGGTTATACCATTTCATGAACTTTTTTTTTTCCATTTTATTTTTTAAAAAAATTTATTTTATTTTATTATGTTTTGTTAGTCACCATACAGTACATCATTAGTTTTTGATGTAGTGATCCATGATTTATTGTTTTTGTATTACACCCAGTGTTCCATGCAGTACGTGCCCTCCTTAATACCCATCACTGAGCTAACCCATCCCCCCCCCAAAACCCTCATGTGTTTCTCAGAGTCCATAGTCTTTCATGGATCGTCTTCCCCTCTGATTCTTCCCCTTCCTTTTTCCCTTCCTTCTCCCAATGTCCTCCATGCTATTCCTTATGTTCCACAAATAATTGAAACCATATGATAATTGACTTTCTCTGCTTGACTTATTTCACTTAGCATAATCTCTCCAGTCCCATCCATGTTGATGTAAAAGTTGGGTATTCATCCTTTCTGATGGCTGAGTAATATTCCATTGTATATATGGACCACATCTTCTTTATCCATTCATCTGTTGAAGGGCATCTCGGCTCTTTCCACAGTTTGGCTATTGCAGACATTGCTGCTATGAACATTGAGGTGCATATGGCCCTTTTCACTACATCTTTGTCTTTGGGGTAAATACCCAGTAGTGCAATTGCTGGGTCATAGGGTAGCTCTATTTTTAATTTTTTGAGGAATCTCCACACTGTTTTCCAAAGTGGCTGTACCAACTTGCATTCCCACCAACATCGTAAGAGGGTTCCCCTTTCTCCACAACTTCTCCAACATTTGTTGTTTCTTGCCTTGTCAATTTTTGCCATTCTAACTGGTTTAAGGTGGTATCTCAATGTGGTTTTGATTTGGATTTCCTTAATGGCTAATGATGATGAACATTTTTTGATGTGTCTGTTAGCCATTTATATGTCTTCTTTTGAAAAGTGTTCATGTCTTCTGCCCATTTTTTGACTTGATTATTTGTTTTTTGGGTGTTGAGTTTGAGAAGTTCTTTATAGATCTTGGAAATCAGCGCTTTGTCTGTAGTGTCATTTGCAAATATCTTCTCCCATTCTGTGGGTTGCCTCTTTGTTTTGTTGACTGTTTCCTTTGCTGTGCAGAAGCTTTTTATCTTGATGAAGTCCCAAAAGTTCATTTTTGCTTTTGTTTCACTAGCCTTTGGAGATGTACCTTGAAAGAAGTTGCTGTGGCCGATGTCAAAGAGGTTACTGCTTATGTTCTCCTCTAGGATTTTGATGGATTCCTGTCTCACATTGAGGTCTTTCATCCATTTTGAGTTTATCTTTGTGTATGGTGTTAGAGAATGGTCAAGTTTCATTCTTCTGTATATAGCTGTCCAATTTTCCCAGCACCATTTATTGAAGAGACTGTCTTTTTTCCATTGTATATATTTTCCTGCTTTGTTGAAGATTATTTGACCATAGAGTTGAGGGTCTATATCTGGGCTCTCTATTCTGTTCCACTGGTCTATATGTCTGTTTTTGTGCCAGTACCATGCTGTCTTGGTGATCACTGCTTTGTAATATAGCTTGAAATCCGGCCAACATGATGCCCCCAGCTTTGTTTTTCTTTTTCAACATTTCCTTGGAGATTTGGGGTCTTTTCTGATTCCATACAAATTTTAGGATTGTTTGCTCCAGCACTTTGAAAAATGTCATTAGAACTTTGATCAGGATGGCATTGAAGGTACAGATTGCTCTGGGTAGCATAGACATTTTAACAATGTTTATACTTCCGATCCATGAGCATGGAAAGTTTTTCCATCTTTTTGTGTCTTCTTCAATTTCTTTCATGAGTGTTCTGTAGTTCCTAGAGTATAGACCCTTTACCTCCTTGGTTAGGTTTATTCCGAGGTTATGGTTTTTGGGGCTATTGTAAATGGAATCGATTCTCTAATTTCTCTTTCTACAGTTGCTTTGTTAGTGTATAAGAAAGCAACTGATTTCTGTACATTGATTTTGTATCCTGCCACGTTACTGAATTGCTGTATGAGTTCTAGTAATTTGGGGGTGGAATCTTTTGGATTTTCCACATGAAATACCATGTCATCTGCAAAGAGAGAGAGTTTGACTTCTTCTTTGCCAATTTGAATATCTTTTATTTCTTTTTGTTGTCTGATTGCTGTTGCCAGGACTTCTAGTACTATGTTGAACAACAGTAGTGAGAATGGGCATCCTTAACGTGTACCTGATCTTAAGGGAAATGCTCTCATCTTCTCCCCATTGAGGATGATATTTGCTGTGGGTTTTTCATAGATGGATTTTATGAACTTGAAGAATGTTCCCTTTATCCCTATACTCTGAAGAGTTTTAATCAGAAAAGGATGTTGTATTTTGTCAAATGCTTTTTCTGCATCAATTAAGAGGACCATATGGTTCTTCTCCCTCCTCTTATTAATGCGTTCTATCACATTGATTGATTTGTGAATGTTGAACCACCCTTGCATCCCAGGGATAAATCCCACTTGGTTGTGGTGGATGATCCTTTTAATGTATTGTTGGATCCTATTAGCTAGGATTTTGTTGAGGATTTTGGAATCCATATTCATCAGGGATATCGGTCTGAAATTCTCCTTTTAGATGAGGTCTTTGCCTGGTTTGGGGATTAAAGTAATGCTGGCCTCATAGAATGAGTTTGGAAGCTTTCCTTCTGTTTCTATTTTTTGAAACAGCTTCAGAAGAATAGATATAATTTCTTCTTTGAATGTTTAGTAGAATTCCCCAGGGAACCCATCAGGCCCTGGACTCTTGTTTTTTGGAAGGTTTTTGATCACTGCTTCAATCTTGTTACTGGTTATTGGCCTATTCAGGTTGTCAATTTCTTCCTGTTTCAGTCTTGGTAGTTTATAGGTTTCCAGGAAAGCATTCATTTCTTCCAGATTGCTAAATTTATTTATTTATTTATTTATTTTTAATTTATTTTTTATTTTTTTTAAAGATTTTATTTATTTGAGACAGAGAGAATGAGAGAGAGAGAGCACATGAGAGGGGGGAGGGTCAGAGGCAGAAGCAGGCTCCCTGCCAAGCAGGGAGCCCGATGCGGGACTCGATCCAGGGACTGCAGGATCATGACCTGAGCCGAAGGCAGTCGCTTAACCAACTGAGCCACCCAGGCGCCCCAGATTGCTAAATTTATTGGCATATAGTTGATAATAATTTCTAATAATTGTTTCTATTTCCTTGGTGTTAGTTGTGATCTCTCCCCTTTCATTTATAATTTTCTTAATTTGGGTCCTTTCTCTTTTCTTTTTGATAAGTCTGGCCAGTGGTTTATTGATCTTATTAATTCTTTCAAAGAACCAGCTTGTAGTTTTGTTGATCTAATCTACTGTATTTCTGGTTTCTAATTATTGATCTCTGCTCTAATCTTAATTATTTCTCTTCTAATGTGTGGCTTAGGCATCATTTGTTGCTTTTTCTCTAGTTCTTTAAGGTGTAAAGTTAGTTGGTGAATTTGGGATTTTTCTATTTTTTTGAGTGAGGCTTGAATGGCTATATATTTTCTCCTTAGGACCGCCTTTGCAGTATCCCGTAGGTTTTGGACCAATGTGTTTTCGTTCTCACTGGTTTCCATGAATTGTTTAAGTTCTTCTTTGATTTCCTGGTTGACCCAAACATTCTTGAGCAGAGTGGTCTTTAGCTTCCAAGTGTTTGAATTTCTTCCAAATTTTTTCTTGTGACTGAGTTCCAGTTTTAAAGCATTATGGTCTGAGAATATGCAGGGAATAATCTCAATCTTTTGGTATCGGTTGAGACCTGATTTGTGACCCAGTATGTGGTCTATTCTGGAGAAAGTTCCATGTGCGCTCGAGAAGAATGAGTATTCTGTTGTTTTAGGGTGGAATGTTCTGTATATATCTATGAGGTCCATCTGGTCCAGTGTGTCATTCAAAGCTCTTGTTTCTTTGTTGATTTTCTCCTTAGATGATCTGTCGATTGCTGAGAGTGGAGTACGGAGGTCTCCCACAATTAACATATTATTATCAATATGACTATTTTGGTTAACAGTTGGCTTATGTAGATGGCTGCTCCCGTGTTGGGGGCATAGATATTTACAATTTTTAGATCTTCTTTGTTGGATAGACCCTTTAAGAATGATATAGTGTCCTTCTGTGTCTCTAACTACAGTGTTTAGCTTAAAATCTAATTTGTCTGATATAACAATTGCTACGCCAGCTTTCTTTTGAGTTCTGTTGGCATGGAAGATGGATCTCCATCCCTTCACTTGCAGTCTGGATGTAACTTTAGGTTCAAAATGAGTCTCTTGTAGACAGCATATGGATGGGTCCTGTCTTTTTATCCAATCTGCAACCCTGTGCCATTTTATGGGAGCATTTAGGCCTTTCACGTTGAGAGTGATTATTGAAAGATATGAATTAATTGTCATCATGTTGCCTGTGAAGACCTTATTTTTATAGATTGTCTCTGTAAATTTCTGTCCTATATCACTCTTGGGATCTTTCTCCTTTTATAGAACCCCCCTTAATATTTCTTGCAGGGCCGGCTTAGTGGTCACATATTCTTTCAATTTCTGCCATTCTTGGAAGCTCTAGATCTCTCCATCCCATCTAAATGACAGCCTTGCAGGATAAAGTATTCTTGGCTGCATGTTCTTCTTGTTTAGTACCCTGGATATGTCTTGCCAGGCCTTTCTGGCTTGCCAGGTCTCTGTGGATAGGTCTGACGTTATTCTGATGTTCCTCCCTCTGTAGGTAAGGAATCTCTTCCCCCTAACTGCCCTTAAGATGGTTTCCTTGGTTCTAAGATTTGTGAGTTTTACTATTACATGCCAGGGCGTTGGCCTATTTTCCTTGATTTTGGGAGACGTCCTCTCTGCCTCTAGGACATTAATGTTTGTTTCATTCCCCAGATTAGGGAAGTTCGCAGCTACAATTTGCTCAAATATACCTTCTAGTCCTCTCTCTCTTTCTCCACCCCCTCAGGGATCCCAATAATCCTGACATTGGAACATTTCATGGTGTCACTTATTTCTCTGATTTTATTTTCATGGATTTTTATTTGTTTTTCCCCCAGCCTCCTCTTTTCCCTTCTTTTCTATCAATTGGTCTTCTAGATCACTAATCCATTCTTCTGCCTCGCTTACCCTAGCTGTTAGATTATCTAGATTAGATTGGATCTCATTGATAACATTTTTAAGTTCTGCCAGTTCAGCTTTCATTTCTGCCTTTAGAGACTCTATGTTGCCATTAATCGATTTCTCCATTGTAGCTATTATCTTCACAATTGCTACCCTGAATTCCATTTCTGACATCTTGGTTATATCTGTATCCACTTGTAAGTCTGTGGCAGAAGTCACAGTCTCTGAGTCTTTCCTATTTTTTCTCCTAGTCATTCTGTTGAGGGGTGGTTGAGGGAATGTACAGAGTCCAAATTATTGACCAGTACCCAAGCAAGATGCACATGTTTTATAGGGACCTTAGGGTTACTGGCCTCTTGTTCTCCCAGCCTGTCTTCTGGGGGGAGGGACCTGCTGCACTGTTACTCAGGCAACCCTGTTTGGGCAGAGTTGCCCTGCCCCTTGTGGCAGGGGATGGGCTCAGTGGAAACCTGTTTTTGGGGGCTTTTGTTCTCTGGTGACTTTCCCTGGTGGCTTTCTGCAACTCTTCCGAGAGTCAGAGAAGAAGAGATCGTTTCCAACCCTCTGCCTCAGAGCAGAGAGATCACAGTCTGTTCTTCAGTGAGCTCTCCAGGTCACACTATCTTCGTTTCTGTCTGTGCTGCTATAAACTGCAGCATCCTGGGTTGTGTGCCCCTCAACAGGGTTCCCAGTCCTCACCTCCAGGTCGGGACACATCTCTGCCCTTTGTGCTTCTAAAACCGCCAGCCACCACCAGTTCGCACACATGGCCCCGCTGCTCCAGGTTTCAGTCCTGGGGGCTGCCCTAAAGTCCTTTCCCCGTCACTACTGGTCTGTGAGTCTGTGCCCAGTCCCCAGCGCGGGAGGCTATTGCTCACAGGTGGTGTAGGATCCCGATGGCTCAGCTTCCTCCCCCTGCCATTTATCCTCCAATATCTGCAGAATCATGGCTCCCCGCTTCATACCTTGAAACCAACCACTTGTGATATTCTGTTTGTAGAGATCCAGATCTATCTTCTTACATCTCAGGCTGATTTCGTGGGTGTTCAGAGTGGTCTGGTAGATATCCAGCTCAATTCCGGAGACCAGTTGGAATAGGGTCCCCACTCCTCTGCCATCTTTTCCTCCTCCCCACATGTGTAATATTTTAAACACGGTAGAGTAATTCTTAGCAGACCTTCCCTTATGTACCTTCAAACTCTCTAATTAATCTATTTTATACATTTGCATATCAGATATCCTTAAATTGGGACATACTCTAGATACCTAGGTAATTGGTATTCAACCAAAAAAAATTCATTATACATAAACCAATTTGTCTCTCATGTCTGTTGCAAGTGAATATTACATGGGTTTCCATTAAAGCAGGTATTTGTTTTTGCAGTGTTTTGATTCTAGGGCCACCCCAACACCAATGTGTGAGCACTTGTGAGAAGAAACTATCTTTGTGTTAAAAATCTCATTTTCTTTTTTTTTATTAAATTTTTTTTAAGATTTTATTTATTTGCAAGAGAGAGAATGAGAGACAGAGAGCATGAGAGGGGGGAGGGTCAGAGGGAGAAGCAGACTCCCCGCTGAGCAGGGAGCCCGATGTGGGACTCGATCCCGGGACTTCAGGATCATGACCTGAGCTGAAGGCAGTCGCTTAACCAACTGAGCCACCCAGGCGCCCAAAAATCTCATTTTCTTACTACATTGGTTAGTATATATTAGGTGCTTAATAAATACTTGCTAAATGAATAACCAAAACAATTTGTGGTCTTTGATACTCTTTGACTTACACAACCAATTTTTAAATATGCAGCAAATATTACTAAATTATAAATATTCTGATACAGCTCCAAGGAGGCAGGAACACTTGCAAAAGATAGCAGGAATTAACATAAAATTTTACTACGTCTGTTATCAAAGAAATATTATATTCAAGCATTGACAATTTAGAAAATTAATCCCAAATTGTAATACATGCTTTTATTTTGAAGCCTGCAATTTTAGAACTTTTGTCTCAAATTGCCATATTGACAAATATATTCAGCTTCCATGTTTGACTGCATATTTTAATTTGAAAGCATGTGTAATTTTCCTTTTTTGCACCTTTACAAACAGGAAAATTAATATAAAAATAACAGTGCTATTGCAAAAACCATTTAGCTGATACTGCATTTTCAAGTACAATCACCTTTGATTATTCTCAAGTGGAACAACTTTGGTAAATGCATAATTGACTGCAGTTACTATTCACTCAGCATTTAATAGAGAAGTCGTGGGTAGAGATTGTGTAAGATTCAGTGAAGAGGTAATGAGTATACATGTCAAGTTATATGAAAATATCAGACACTATATGATTAAATATCTCATGAATGGTAGGGATAATAAATGCCTAGAGTTTCAAGAAGAAACATGTTAATAAGGAGTGCAGTAGTTAGAATCAGCCTAGAGATGTGGCATTTTAACTGGTCCTTTTCTATGGAAAGGTAAAAAGGGGAAAAAATGAGAAAAAAAGATGTGAAGATGAAAATGAGTATCACAAGTTCCTAAACACAGAAAGGAAACCAGCTTGGATGAAATAAAGAGTTGACAGTGGAAAAGGAGATATAAAGTAATTAATGGGGGATGGTGATCAGGAGACTTGTAAAATAGCTTAAAGAATTTCATATTTACATTAAAGAACACAGAAGTGTTTGAACAAAGAAACACGTTTAATTTAAATTGTAATCTGTTGACAGCATACCAAATCTATTAAAGAATTCTGAGGTAAGAAGAGAGGAGACTGAGTAGGAGACCCAGGAATTGATCCTGAGAAGAAATATTTAACATCAAGGCTCTAACTAACATAATAGGGATGATGAAATATTTAAGCTATTAGTGACTATAAGATAAAATCTCTATTTTACAAAGGGGACAGAATTTTAGAAAGATGCAGCTCATTCCTCAGAATTTCACCTTGGGACAGTAACAGGGCTGGACTTAGAACTCAAGCCTTCTGACTCCCTGGATTTCCTGGAGGAAAGATTTCCTCAACACTACAATCATGCCTCAGATCTCTACACCTTAAATATTTCATTAGCTTTCTCTTATCTCTTTCCTTCTCCTTGAAGTATCATAATCCGAGCCACCTGTAGTATTTTTGGAGTAGAGACACTATAGTTTGCTCTTATGTTGGCCTCCTAACTTTGCCTTCAGCCAGCAAATCACTACATCATTCCTGTGGCTCTAACTCCCAAATGGATGCTATATCTATCCCTTTATCTCCAAGTCCACATTGCAATCATCTTTTGCCGAAGTGATTCCAATGATTCTACTTTTCACCCAGGACCTTACAATAAAGTTTTGACATTATAGTCAGAGGGATTTCTTAAAAAATGTAAGTTAACATTACAGGCAGAGACTTCAGAGTAAAATATTTTCACCTTACTGCTTAAACGCTCTAATTGCTAGAATTACATCTTGGATAAAATCGAAATTGCTTACATAGCTTAAAACGCACTTCTGTAAGATCTGGCCCCTGCCTACCTCTCCAATCTCTCTCCTCTACCCTCATTTTGTCCCAGTTATACTGTTCCTCTTGCTCCTTCTGGAATACACCAGATATTTGTGCTTTAGAATTGATCCCCTAACTATACTCTATCACATCATGTATTCTTATGCTCTGCATAATATTACTACAAGATTAATTTATTTTATTCATTTATTAGTTTTTATTGCTATTCTTGAGGGCAGGAAACATCATTCTTTTTATGACTTATCCCTGTGCCTAGATCAGAACTTGGCAACACGAATTTACTCAGTAAGTATTTGTTGAATGGGTGATTATGACTTTTATGGTCATTATAGGGTCAACTATCTTCCAGGTCAACTATCAGTAAATTGTTATCACTACTTACTAAAGAAGATATATTCCTTAATATTCTTTCTCTAACATACACTCAGGATGCCCCTACCAGAGCTTGGACCTTGGACTTCTTCAGAGTGTTCTCGATCAATTTCAACAGTTCTCTCTTAGTTCTATAATAAACATGATCTTTGTTCACAGAAAGAGAACCTATTTTCAGTATCATAAAAGAGTTTCTTACATGAAGAGTATATATAAGAGTTCTATCTGAGGGACAATATTCATTTATGTCTCTAGCCTTTCAGTAATTTTCCTTACTTCATAAAATGCAATTTTCCCCATTACTCTGTCGTCTCCTTGAGGCTTCTTCTTTTGCCTGCATGGGACCCTCAGATGTAAAAGCAATAGCGTCAGCATGTTTGCTGATGTGTATACCCATTAGAGTGCCTAGTTAGAGTAACTTGCCAACGATGAGCAATCAAAAATTATGAGCTAGTGATGAAGATTCTGGTCCTTATGTGCCTGTGTGCCTGTATTAATTCAGGCAGTGAGGAATTTATGTCTTCACTGGGTATTGGGTATTGGGAAATGTAAGGGCTATGTGTTGCTGCATGTAACAGCACTTTCTTAATTAAGCTTGGAAGCCAGAATTAGCTTTACTCAGTATGTATTACTGTCTCACAGATGAGAACACTGAAGCAGTGCAGCAGGATGAAAGATGCCAGCAGTTTAATTACAATATCCTAGTGTTATATAAAAAAGATAATTCTGTTCCTTTAACTTGAAAAAAAAAGGTTATTGAATTATTGAAAAGAACTTAATATTTGCTTCCTGCAGATTTTCTTTCCAAGTATATTCCCTAATTAAATAATATTTTTAGACATGTTTACTTTTCTTCAATAATAAATAATGTCTCAATGGTTGTGTATTTTTATTTTTACTAGGAGGTAAGCTAGTATGAACCAGGTGACTTGCAGTGTGCAGAGAATAAAAGTACCTGAATTAAGAATTCAAGTTTTTGTAAATGTCATTAATAGATGCTAGGTTTCAGGTAAATTTCAGTTTTCCTATACTGACTGTAACTATGAAAAATAATTTAAATATTTTATAAAATAAGATTAAAGAAGCAAAACCAATGCTAATTGAAAGACTCCCCAACACAATTTTTCTGTGTTGTCATTTTTTATATATGTATTTGACGAGTAAACTACTTCAGTGATTTGTGTTAAGAGACTTTAGAGAAACTGACAAGGGTTACTGCCTGATAATTTATTGGAAGAAATGAAATTCTCATTTACTGAATTCTATAAAATATATCTTGATATCTTGAATATACTCATGTTGAAATGCAGTACAAATGTCTAAATGATAAATTAGCTTTTGTTTCTTGGTTATTGAAAAATAGATAAAATTCACAAACTGAGCAATTAGACATGTTTTCTTCTATTTCCTAAGATGCAATTTGATTAAAATTCATGTGTAATTTCTGAACCACAGTACCTTAGGCTTTTTGCCAAATGTTTCCAACTTAAGCCAGCCATTATACTTTGGCCTAATTAAAAAATAAACTGCACAGAACTCTCAGGTTTTCACAACTTCCCTATCTCTGCCTTCTGCAGGCAATCAAAGCTATGTCCACACTGGCCTTGTATTAGGTATTTATGAATATACCTATTTCAACCATTAGACTGCAGGCTCCTGGCATGCAGAGAGTATCCCATATTCATCTTTGTACCCTCTTATACCCAACAGCAGGCCTCCTAAATGGTCTGCTGAGCACTAGTAAGCTTTCAGTAAATACCTATTGAATTAAATTGGATGGGAGGACTGAGAAATTATACTAAGAA
This sequence comes from Neomonachus schauinslandi, assembly GCF_002201575.2. Classification (NCBI taxonomy): domain Eukaryota; kingdom Metazoa; phylum Chordata; class Mammalia; order Carnivora; family Phocidae; genus Neomonachus; species Neomonachus schauinslandi. Next base: position 43,959,485 of record NC_058403.1, on the reverse strand, counting down.
TCTAGGTAATGGAGACTGTCAGTCACCGTGTAACTAAGCAGCACAAGGGAAAATGCTGAGTGTGCATGCTTGCATTGCTGTAGGGAACACAGGCACAGAGGCTGCCAATTGAAAGCATCACAGGACAGAAATATATAATTTACTGAGCACTTAATATGTATCAGGTATACAGTGAAACACCATACATGCACCATCTCATTCAACCAATCACAGCCACTTTATAAGGTAGGAAGGATTTATCTCATTGCAATATACATAGAACCCAGAGGCAATATGGAGTGATGGTTAAGACTTAATGCATTCTGCTTTCAGACTTGAGTTTGATTCCTGGTTTTGCCAATTAAAACCACTCTGTAGCACTGACACATGTAGGAGCCTAGATGGTAATTGGGAAAGATTTCTCAAAATGTAAAACAACATTTTTTGACATTGCTATCACATTTCTATTAGTTTTCTTGTATTTGAATGAGAGCCTGGTATTTATGACCCTTCACAATTTGGTCCTGGGAAGTCTTCATAACTTCTTGCCTATTGTGTCAATTAATGTGGCTACTCTAAACTACTTTTTGTTCCCCAAACATACTCTACATCCTCCAGAGCCTTTGAAAATACTGCTCTTTAACCTAGAATACCCTTGTTCGAAGTTGACCTCAAATCACAGTTTCTTCATGAGACTGAGATTTTTCTATCTAATAGACAGTTGTTGCTGCCATTGTTCTCCATGATTTATCTGCATCAATTAAGCTCCATATTAAAGTTAACTTGTGGTCATCCCCAGCCTCGTCCACTAGCTAATGGATTCCTTGAGGTCAGAGACAATTACCAGATTCATATTTATATTTTTTACATTGTAAAGTACATATCAATATCTGAAATTAAACATTAGTTGTTTAAAGAACTCATATAATTCCACAGAAGTTAAGACTGACAAAGATGGCAAAGCCAGGATCAGAATGCATACTGTCTTGCTCTAAATTCAGTCCTCTAACAGGTGGTTCTCAACCCCAGGGGCAGATTAAAATCACCTAAGGAACTCTGGAAGTTATTGAAGGTGTAGTCATGCCCAGGCCAATTAAATCAGAATCTCTGGGAAGTGTAGGTGAGGGTATTCCCCAGTGTTTCCAAGGTTATTCTAATTATTCTAATGTGCAACCAGGGTTGACAAGTACCATGACAAGACATGTCTGTTCCCTGTAACCCATTTCTACATTTTGAATGAAATTAGGAAAAATAATACCCAGATAATTGCCTTGCTTTCACGCCCAGATCATGTCCCATTCTATGAAAAAACAGCCATAGCTTCCAGCCATGGCTCATTAATGGTTTAACAATAATAAAAACCAAATTCATTATTATGTTACTCTTTTCAGACAAGATGCTTGCCACTAGCTAAGGTAGAAGAGGAGGCAGGAGAACTCTCCTCCAGCTTTCTCTGTCTCATATATGCCACATCAACAACCCTAATGCCTCAGGGCTCAGGTGTTTGCTTGGCCAGTGAACTCGGCTCAACTGTATTTCAGCAAATTCTTTTAGGAAACAAGAGTGCTAGTCTTGCTTGGTCAACTGGGGAGACAGCAAGTGAGACAGGGCTGAATAAATGCCAGACCCTTTGGTGTTACAGTCGCCATCCATGTTGGAGGAGGAAATTACATACACATAAATATCAACTTTCAAACCAATGAAAATGATTTTGTTTCCCTAATTTTGAGTTCACTCTTACACAAAATGTATTCAGATACTGGCGCTTCCAATGTTGAATCTTTGGTTTAACGACTTTTCATTGTAAGTGGCTTTGTTATTTCAAGAACATCAGGCAAAGGAAAGAAGTAATAGTAAAATCTCCCTTCTGTTAAATTTGGTTTTTATCCCTATGTAGACTCGGTTTTGGTTCCTTCAGCCAAATGAAAATCTTAGGAATTAAAAGGGCCAAAGCAAAGTACTCACTAGTTTCACTTTATCCCCTTAGGTCTTCTTATGCTGCAGCTAAGCAATCCTGAGTGCTATTTATGTCATATCCTATGCAGACTTGGCAAAAGTGAAGCAGGAGTAGGGAGTTCTGTAGTTATTGGGCTAGAATTTAGAAGCTGAAAGTTGGAACAGCAAGCAGATGAGAGCTAGCAACTATGCTGAATCTAGAATCAAAGGTATGCCAGATATAGATGACAGCACAGGGGAATTTAAACAGTCACAGACAGATTTCTTTTTTCTCCTGTATGGGTCCTTAACAGCTCCAGCAATGTTTTCAGACCCTAAGATACATTAAAGATGTCTTCTAACTAAAGAGTCTCCTTATTTCTCTTTGAAATATAATAAATCCTTTAAAAGTGTTTTAAGAAGCTGAATTAGGATATAGAAGGCAACACTGTTATCTTAATTGGGGTTCCTTCAGATGATGACTGAAATAAAAATCCAGTCTAAGTTGTTTATTTGGAAAGTGAAAAGGGCTGGGGGGGTTGGAGGGTGGGTGGGTAGTGAGATAAGGAAGGAAGGCAGCACCTTAAAAAGATGTTTTTAAGCCAGCTACCAGTATGGATGATTATGGAGTTTAATCCAGCTGGGAAACTATGAGAGCCAAGAGTAGAACAAGCACCTGAGAATTATCCCACCAAAGAGGTGAGGAAGTTGGGATATTTATATACCAATTCTCATCAGTCATTCACTGAAGGCTGCTCCTGGGGCACATTAATTCCCCACAGAGTAAAATCCAGCCTCAAGGGGCCAGTGAATTCTGAAATGGTAAGAGTGAAAGGATGAGACATGATAGCACCTGCTATAAGTATAGATTTGCTTGTGTACTGTTCCTTTCAGAATTGTAGTATGTCCACACTTAGGCCCTATGGATATTCAAATTACCCAAACTCTCATAGGCAGTCTCTATTGACCCTGCCCATTGCTAGTTCTTGGGTCAATTTATGAGGGATTCTGGTATTTCCATTTAGGTGTAATTGGATCCTCATTCATCGCATACATATTATATACTGTCACCCACAGTGAAGGAAGTTCTGCCAAATTATAAAACACTGAACTAGAATAGCACATGATTTTTTTCAGCAAACCTACAAGCATCTTGAAAATATTGGTTATTTTTTTGTATTATAAAAGTAGAGCTGGTTTATTTGGTAGAAGCTAAAATTTCTGAACTAAGTAGAGACCATACAGTGACCTAAAATTTGAAATGCAAACAGTGGACCTATGATTGCTGTAAGCTTCTCTTGGAGCAAACCCTAATAATTTCCCATCTCCAAAGTCAAAAGGATATAAATGTTAAAAGTAAAAGAACTTTGTGGTGAAAAGTGGGGGTAGAGATACAGGACATTTTTGAGGCTACATTCATCTTTCTAAAGAGATATAATCAGAATTCTATTCTACTATACCCATTTCTAGCCTAAATCATAACATGGAAATGCCCATACATTTAAAAGTCATTATAATTTTGTTTGGAGAAAATAACAGCAAAAAATTACAGGATTTTTAAAATTTCACTGCTCACTGTCCCTACATAAGTAACAATAATATTTTTTAGGCAACAAACCTTACCTGACCTAACTTTCATAGGACCTGCATGGTTCTGCATTCTGAAAGCAAGCTTGTTTTCCAAGGTATATTTCTTAAACAATTTAAGACAAGTATTTAAAAGGATTGTGATACTGATAATCTTCACTCATATTTGTTGCCACATCTCATACTACAGTGTCCATAAAGTCTGAAAACATAGATAATATTATTTATTTTTTATAGATAGACGTTGTCCTTGATGGTGTTATATTTTCACATGTCCAGACTTTATAGACATCCTGTAGAAGAGTTTCTAGTATCCTTAGCAAAAGAGAATGTAATAATGTCACAGTGGCAGATAATTTTCAACACTGAAATTTGTTTTTTTCCCCACAATAATATCCCTAAGAGTTATCCACATTAAAATATATAAATGTAGGGCGCCTGGGTGGCTCAGTTGGTTAAGCGACTGCCTTTGGCTCAGGTCATGATCCTGGAGTCCCTGGATCGAGTCCTGCATCGGGCTCCCTGCTCGGCAGGGAGTCTGCTTCTCCCTCTGACCCTCCCGACCCTCCCCCCCTCATGTGCTCTCTCTCTCAGTCTCTCTCTCTCAAATAAATAAAATCTTTAAAATATATATATATATATATATATATATATAAATGTAGTTGATTCACTGCAAATGATGTATAGTATACCATTACATGAAAATACTATAATTTGCCTACTTCTATATTGCCGATCACTTACGTTACTTAAAACTATTTGCTTTTTGGGGCACATGGGTAGCTCAGACAGTTAAGCATCTACCTTTGGCTCAGGTCATGTTCCTGGGATCCTGGGATTGAGCCCCACATTGGGCTCCCTGCTCAGCAGGGAATCTGCTTCTCCCTCTGCCACCACCCTCCAACCCTCTGCCACTGTGTTCCCTCTCTCTCTCTCTCTCTCAAATAAATAAAATCTAAAAAAATAAAAAATAAAAAATAAAACTATTTGTTTTTAAAGATAATGCTGTGATAAACCTCCTTGCACATGTTATCAGGTATGCATGTAGGAAAATATACTGGAAAATATGCAATTTCTGGATCATAGACTACATACTCTTCAACTTTACTACATGCTACCAAATTTTTCTCTATAGTAATTAAGTCAATTTATAGTTTCAACAGCAATGAATTAGAGTCCCTATTTCCCCACATCTTCAAACATAGATGGTATAATCAACATTTTGGATTTTTGCCAATCAGGAATGTATGAAATGGTATTTTATACATTTTAATTTACATTCTCTTGATTTTGAAGGAGGGTGTGGATGATTGTGTAATTATTTCTAAACATTTACTACCCTAACTGTAAGAGTATTCCCTATCTACCCACTGACATTAGGCTGATCCTGTGTCTTGCTAATATAATAGGGACACAAATGATGTATGTCATTTCTAAGTAGAAGTTTCAAGAACCATCACATCATTCTACCATTTCTCCTTTCCCTCTGCCTCCCAACAAAAAAATCTCAGAAAAAGGCTGGTCCTCAACCTGTATTACAGAATGAAGAAGAGCCACTGGGCTAAGCCCCACAGTAAACATATAATGTAAACAAGAGGTAAAATTATCATTGAAGCCACCATTGAGATTTTGGGCCATTTGTTTTCACAACATAACCTAGTTAATGTAGAAGACTTATTACATGAATTTGTACTTAAAATACAGTGTTTCTATTAAAAAAAAAACCTAAAATATATGGTATCATCTCCTAGGCCAGGCTATAGAATAGTTATTGAGCTGGGAAGATGGTAACTGATTATATGGTAGTGAAACACTTAGTAAATTGATAACACACCAAAACGGCATATAGTTTTATATGAAAAACTGGGAAATTAAATGTTACTAATGTGTCTTAAGTGTTTGGCTGGCTATATTTGACCATGTCACAAGAAGAGATGAGCTCACAAACACACATGAAATTGGCTGTTTTGCAAAGAGCAATGGAAGTGAATAGATACTGAAGACTCATGTCTTGTAGGGTTGAAAGAATTGACTGTTTCTCATCTCTATCCATTGAGAAATGTTTTCAGTGACAAAGGCTGAGAAACTAACTCAAGGGCTAGGCTACCACACACTTTATTAAAACTTCTGAACTGATTAATTTGGCCCCCAATAAATCCTTTAGGACAAAATGGTTAAGGGAAAAGATACTAAAGGCATGGCTCTCCCAAGGTCTAGGTACTGACAGTTAAATTGAGAGAGAGGCATTATCTGAACAAGATTTTTGAGTTTAGCATATGGAACAGGTTAGACTTAAATGATGAAAAGATAACCAAGTTAAGAATTGTGAGCTGTACTGCCATAAAAGCTACTAGTCTGGATTAGAAAAGTTAAAAACTTAAAAACAATTATTGGGCCCAAAATTCTACCGATAGGAAGCAGACTGAGATGTCAGTTTAGTTCCTGAGGAAGGCATTATTTTTCAAACATTCACTTTCAGATATGGCTAAGGTACATCTTGGGAAAGGGAGGACAATCCAGACAGTGAAACCATGGGCCATGGAAACAGTAGACTGGGGAGTTATATCCAGGGTATAGAACCTAAAAAGCAAGAACAATTCCCTACTTTGAAAACATACCACATTTTATTAATTTCCACTGCTTTAAAATAAACCTTGATGACCTCTCTTTTTTTTTTTCTAAGAATGATAGTCAATCTCAAGATGTTAAGTAAATTAAAAAAAAAGGTATTGGGGTGGTTTATAAAATAAAATACCATGGCAAAGGTAGATCTCTATTATTCCAAAATAATAGAAAATTATTTCAGGTATATATATTTTATAATTCTATCTATAAAAGTATAGAAAACATATTATTTTTTAGTGGTACTTTTAAAAAAACTTCAAATAGTGAGTTCATTATATTAGCTTGAGAAAAACGGCTGACTCCGTTTAAACTATACCATAGAACTGAACTAATCCTGCTACTGAGGGGCTGCTGAACGCATGTCAGCTGCTGCAGAATCCATTGATCGCCTCAGACATCGATTGGTTAATTTAATGAAAAAGGAAGGTTTGGAGTCCGAATAAATTTACAGTGCTGACTGACAGGATCTTACCTGAAGTTATGTTCAGAAAAACATACACGTCCGTGTGTGTGCACACATGTACACTTACACATACCCAACCAACACTGCCAAGAATGGCTAACATTTTCTTTTAAAGATTTTATTTTATTTATTTATTTATTTATTAGAGAGCGAGAGAGAGAAACAGCATGAGAGGGGAGAGGGTCAGAGGGAGAAGCAGACTCCTCACTGAGCCGGGAGCCCGATGTGGGACTCGATCCCAGGACTCCGGGATCATGACCTGAGCTGAAGGCAGTCGCTTAACCGACTGAGCCACCCAGGCGCCCCTGGCTAACATTTTTAATATTAAAAAGTGAGGTCATCACTTTTAATGAAAGAAGAGAAAAGATATTGACAAAGGAAAATCCTATCTAGAATAACATACCTGTTTTTACATGAATTTGTAAAGAATATGAATAAAGTGTGAAATATTCCTTTGCTTTCCCTCAAAATATGTATCTGAGAGACTTTGAATCAGCGTGATGACACTTTCAACTCATAAAATATAGTGAAGACATAAAATACAGCGGGACAACAGCATAACTCAGTGTAATCTCATTTTTATCTAATGTATCACAATGTTCTAATTAGAAATAAAGTTATACTAATTACTGATGTTAAGACTTTTACTCTCATTCTATGTATTCAAAATGATCTGTAGTTATTAAGTCATCACTGTTCACGGCATTCAAATGAAATGATATTAAAAAAACTATATTTATACATAAGTAAAATAATTAAATGTTATGGTAGTAATCACAAAGGAGATTCATGTTCACTGCAGAAAATGCAGAGTACAGATAAGCAAAAATTTTTCATCAATTAAATTAATAAAAACATCAACTAATATTATATATAACCTTGAAATATTTTTTATGTATACACACACTTAATTTTATTTATGAACATATATATACATTCTATCACAAGCCACTATTTTCATTTAATAAAATATGAACATCTTTCTGTGTTCTTAAGTTGATTTCTACATAATCATTTTGACAGTTGGGTAATACTTTAAATATATGAGGTACAGTAATTTAATTAGCCAATTTCCTCTTATTACGCTTTATGTGGTTTCTATTTTCTTACAGTTTTAACAAAAAGATAAATAATTTTGTTGGAAAATAGCTAATGCTCATTCAGAATTATTTTTTTAGGATAAATTCCTAATGGGACTGTTGAATAATGGTAAGGAATTACATTGTTTTTCAATATATTGTTAAATTGCCAGCAGAAAGGTGTTGCTGATTCTAATAGTTTTATATGAAAGGGATAATTTTCTTGACACTTACTATGCCTATTTTCATATTACTTAATAATTTATAATTTAATGTTGTATATAATTGTTTTAATTTGATTTTTTAATTTCTTGTGATAATCAACATTTTTCCAAGGTTATGGAATTTTATTTAATTTTTACTTAAGTCAGTGGGATGATATTCAGAAAATCACATTGACTCTACTTGGTCACACCTCATTTGAAAATGGGGATAACATGATTACTACTCAGATCACACATGAAAGTTAGAGATACATATGAAAATCCTTTATGAATTTCAACTACAAAGCATTAATAAGTGAAATTAGGGGCACCTGGGTGGTGCAGTCAGTTAAGCACAGACTCTTGGTTTTGGCTCAGGTCCTGATCTCAGGGTCCTGGGGTCAAACCCAGGATGAGGGCTCTGTGCTCAGAGCTGCAGGGGGAATCTGCTTGTCCCTCCCGTCTCCTTTGGCTCCTCCCCACCCACACACTTGCAGGCATAAACTCTCAAGTGAATAAATAAAATCTTAAAAAAAAATAAAATATATGTACCCTTCCTCCACAAAAACAAAGGGGAAAACTGCCATATTTGAACATTTCTGTTATAAATTTTTGTCTTTATTTCCTCTGGCTATTTGGTCCCAGGCACTTCAGGTCCCATTTTGAAGCAAAACAAAGGCTGTGGCCTTAGGTTCATCACTTACATAATTCAAGCTTTCTTATTTAAGACACTGAAATAAACTTAAAGTCTTTTCTGATATGAAGCCATGTGGGAAGTAACATTGTTTGCAAATATCAATGAAGAAAATTGCCAACTCTCTTAAAGGTACTTTGTCCTAGATTAGACTTCCTGGAGCTACTTTCTTCTGCACAAAATCATCAGGGCTGTTTGAAACTAGACTGATTTCTTCATTTCTTTCTGTTTCTGACAAGATTAAGACACAGTTATCTTGACTTCATTAATTTTCCATAATGGCAAATGCTGCGTATGTCCCAGGAGAGAAACCACAATATGCTAACAATAAAAAAAAATTATAGCTTTGAACAGGCAATTGATAACAACCAATCTATAAAAACTGTCAATGCAAAATTGACAATTCTGTGTATTTCTTAAACTTATTTTCAATATTGTTCCCCTTTATTTTTATTTAAAAAAATTTTTTTAAAGATTTTATTTATTTGACAGAGAGAGACACAGCGAGAGAGGGAACACAAGCAGGGAGAGTGGGAGAGGGAGAAGCAGGCTTCCCGTGGAGCAGGGAGCCTGATGCAGGGCTTGATCGCAGGACCCTGGGATCATGACCTGAGCCGAAGGCAGATGCTTAACGACTGAATCACTGAGGCTCCCCAATATTGTTCCCCTTTAGATACGCATGTCTGTAATATGGAATTAAATGATAAATTTAGGGGAAAAAGTCAGTATTCTTAAGGAATTTCAGTAAGAAACAATTATTTGTCTCAGGAAAATCTTAATTTGTTGCTTTATGAGAATATATTAGAAAGATATGCTTTGTTATTTGAGTTATAGACAATATAAGCCAAACTATCAAACTGAAAGAAATAAACACAATGTGTAATTTTTTTAAAAGATTTTATTTATTTATCAGAGAAAGAGAGAAAGGGAAAAAGAGCACAAGCAGGAAGAGCAGCCGCTCCCCGCTGAGCAAGGAGACCAAGGCGGGACTTGATCCCAGGATGCTGGGATCATGACCTGAGCTGAAGGCAGAAAGCCAACCCACTGAGCCACCCAGGCATCCCCACAAGGTGCAATTTTTTGAAAAACAACTGGGACATCCTAGCTGACCTTCAGAAGGTCAGAGAGTGGCCCAAGTACTTCCTAAGGAGGTCAGTGGGCCTTTTCTCTGAGGTATGGCCACCAGCATGACTGATCTTCCTGAACTCTTGGCTGTTACATTTCTCCCAATACAAGTTTTAATTCAAAGAGGAGGGGTTCTAATTGGCCCAGCTGCACCTGCTCCTGGATAAATCACGATGTTAGAGGCCAGAGGCATCAGAACAGTCCCAGTGGCTGGGGTAGCCACTGGGCCCTGGAGCCATCCAAATAGAGGTGATGCTCAAGAGATAAAGCTTTAGGTTGCTTAGACAGATTTGGTGTCCCTGCCATAAATCTAGCTTTCCCATTTGCCTTTTTAAGAAAAGTCATCAACCACTGTGTGTCTACTACTGATACTTCAAAATCACTTTACCAGATATTCTAATGATTAAAAATAGATAACTTCAAATTTATTAAATAGAATTTAAAAACAGTAATTATTTAGCATAGTACTTGCATGATTTATTTTGTAATCTAGAAAGTGTCTATAAACACAGAAAAGTAAAAAGCGTAGTACATGTTTGCATTTAAATGCATCATATGTGGCTTTGACAGGAATTAATAATTTCCAATTTTATACATTTAGATTAATTAACTTTTATTTTCACCTCCTGTTTGAATTATGGACTATATGTGCCTGAATAAGTAGCAGATTAACAATTTTATAATGATAAGAGTAAAGTTGCTGGGAATACTTGTGGAATTGAGAATCTAGTCAATGTTGTGTTTCCTGATACAATAGTAATTCAACTTAATTTCCCAAAAATCTTCTGACTCTGATACCCTGGCATATTTGGGGACTAGAATCCAAATAATCTAATTACAAGTCTAATTTTTTTAACCACTACAATGCAGTGGCCTCCTTATCCAAAATGGGTTTACTAAATGTGTATTTCATAATATTTTTCTACATTTGTATGAACTTTGGGAAATGTTTTAGATGAACAGAAATTTCTACCAATAGCTCATTGTTATGGACTGAATTTTATTCCTCTAAAATTCATATGTTGTAGAGCTAACCCCCAGTGTCTCACAATGTAACTGTATTTGGGATTGGGCTTTTGAAGAGATGATTAGGTTAAAATGAAACCCTAAGGGTGAGCCCTAATCCAATCTGATGGATGTCTTTATAAGAAAAGGAGATGAAGACATACAGAGAGATACCAGGGATGCACAGAGAGGCAAGGCCAAGTGAGAACACAGGGAGAAGATATCCATCAGCAAGCCAAATAGAGAGGTCTCAGGAGAAACCAAACCTACAGACACCTTGATCTTAAACTTCTAGCATTCAAAACCATGATTAAATAAATTTCTGTCATTTAAACTACCCAGTCTGTGGTACTTTGTTATGGCAGCCTGACCAAACTAATATGCTCATAACTGTTTAAATATCTTGAAAATAATGTTTTAAAAATTTAATATAAATCTTATTTCTAGAATATGCTAGCATGTCACCTTTGACATTTAAGTTTTAATATGTTTCAAAAGTAGTTTATGGCATTTTACATTGACATTTGTTACTACCAGTAGTTTATTTAACTTCTCAAAATTTAAGTCTAGGTCTAATCAAAACCTCTGAGACATTTCAAAACATGCTCAATATATTTATATAGCATATGGCATGTGAAGTAATAGAAAATGACAAAATCTAGCATGTTAGACTAAAATAACAAATCATATTCTATGGAAATCTGTATATGAAATAATTTTGTTATTGCTGATTACAAATCACTTTTCAGATCATCAGTTACCCAAGGCCACTGTTTGCTCAGTAAAAATGTAAATACTCTTGATTCCTTGAAAACATAATAGTTTGGTTGTGTTATGTAACTGGTCATTTGAGCAACAGGGCATTAGACTGATGATGCTATTATTCAAAGAAAACTAGTTAAGCTATTGATGGATAGTATAACAGTAAGTACATCTCTGCATTTTAGAGCAATTCCTTTATTTTAAGACATGGCACTTCGGTAATGTTCTGACCAAAGGAGATGTATACAAACCTACAGTGATAAATATTCATGGGTCAGAAGCAACACTTAAAAATGAATCTAATTCGGGCGCCTGGGTGGCTCAGTTGGTTGAGCGACTGCCTTCGGCTCAGGTCATGATCCTGGAGTCCCTGGATCGAGTCCCGCATCGGGCTTCCTGCTTGGCGGGGAGTCTGCTTCTCCCTCTGACCCTCCCCTCTCTCATGTGCTCTCTCTCATTCTCTCTCTCTCAAATAAATAAATAAAATCTTAAAAAAAAAAAAATGAATCTAATTCAGTCCAAAAAAAGTTTGGTATTGTGTTTAACTATATGACTGATTTTTTATTTGCTTAAAGTTGTATCAAAGCATGAATTCATGTTTCCTCTGTGTATGTACTAGTCAGGGATTTTAGAATGAGTAAGAATCACAGTGAAATTAGATAGTTCTGCTTAAGCTGTCCATTCCTGAAATAGTTGCAAGGACAAGGTTTCAGGATTCTGGATAGGAAAGCAAGTAGCTTTCCAGCTGGTCTTCTTGATCACTTATTTATTAATTCCACGCTTACTTATTAAGAGACTTTGTGCCAAGAACTGCAAAGCTCCACAGGAGATACACAATAGCTAAGATATAATTCCTACTCCTGCATATTTCACATTTCTTGAACAGTATATCCCATGGAGCTCACTACATACTCTGTCAAACCACTGTCTCACAGCAAACTTTCAAAAGAGCAGTGTATACATACCATGTTCATGCTAGCACCCACCACCTCCTCGGCCCATTACAACATGGACTTGACTCCTACCATTCCACAAAACCTGCATTATGGGTAAACAAGTTATGGGTAAACAAGGGTTGCCTTTCTCAATTTTCTCCACGCAAATATGGCATTGGACGATGTTGAAATGCTTCCTTTTTGATTTGCTGCTTTGATTTGTATGATGGTATGAGCTTCTTGTTCTTCTGTAACTACTCCTTAATTTTAATTCCTAATTCCCCAAGGTTTCCTTGGGACCCCTCTGGAGTTTATTCTTGGTGATTTTCATGGTTTTGGCCTCTCACAGATCACACAGCCTTATGACAAATTATCTTCTGGCCATCTTACTAGGTGGATATTTAAACTCATTAGGTCCTGAACTGAACTGACCATTTTCCCTCTCCTCACTAACTATATGCTGGCTTATTTAAATCTGATTCTCCTCTACTTTGTTGTGATTCTGGTAATAGAGTTACCATTCTCATAATCACTAACACTTGGGTCTTCGATCTTAGCTTGCCTCCAAATTCACCCAGATACCACATCAAACCAATTCAAACACCCACTGGCTCTATCCTTGCAGTGTTTTTGCATGTCTCCCTTCCTTTCCATGCCTGTTGTTTTCTATTTTCATTATCTCTTACTTATAAACATAGCTGACTGGATTCCTGGCCACCTTTTTCTCTCCCAGATTCTACCCACTGATATCACTCTCTTACATATTAATCTTACTACATATTTCTTCCATGATTGAAACATGATCCAAGCTTTATCTATGTCTCTCCTCTTTAATTCATTAGATGGTAGATAATTTATTTTTATGCCTTTGGAATAACTATTTGTACTTAATTTTTTCACATCATTCATTCATTCGCTCATTCAACAAACACTGATTAAACATACATATATATATATATTTTTGTCTCCATACCATACCAGGTAAAATCAATGCCTTCTGTCTCTTATAAATCTGCAGCTGGTACTAAACTCCCGTGTTCGAATATCTTATTCTCCAGCTAAGACAGAATTCTGTCCTGGTTAGTTTCTAAACCTAATAGTGAGCTTATCACTCATTTTTGCATTATTCTCAAGAAAATAAAAGGGCTCTCAGATCCTCCAATCAACAATATGCAGAGTGCCTATGTGTCACTCCTTGAAATTTATTTCTCTCACCTCCTTTCAGACCTGGTCCCATTTCTCCTACTCTCTTCTAAGCATAAGCTTTATATTTGCAACTTTTTCCATGATTATAGCTTCATTAAGGGCTCATTCATGCAGATTACACCTAAGGTGTTAAAAGAAGTTTCTTAAGAGTGGCCTCTCAGGCTATATAATGTGGATTTCTTGATTCAATTGTGAGTTCCAAACAAGTTGGCTTTAATGGTAACAATTTTCACTTGCTTATTATCTTCAGCTATAAAACTGTCCCTCTTCCCAACTCCATCCCATATAGGGCTCTCTCACTTAATTCTTGAAGTCTCTGAGGGTATTTAGCAGGTGCTTATAAATAACATCTGCATTTTTCTTTCACTTTGGCTCCTTTTCTGGCCTCTTTGTTCATGTCTGCATTCTGAATTGCATATGAAATCTACTTTAGGTAAGTACATATAGGGTTAAAATCTCTACAAACTTTAATTTGAGTTGGGGGAAGTCAATTCATTTATTCAAATGAAAGGTCTAAGATGAGGTTGAATGAGGAAAGAGGAAAGATAGCAGAGAATTAATATATAACTGACTGCATTTTATGGAGTACTAATATCTAAATATGTATCTGAGCACTTACATTAATTTGACAGTGATTCTATATGCCTGTAAATGAAATGGGAAGATGTGTCAGAGAGTGAATCTGCAAAGAGAGGCCATAATAAGCATCTAAACATGTTTTCAATGAAATCACAAAAACAGACAAGATACTGATGATATTTAAACCAGATGGGAAGAAAAATAGGGGTAGGGTGAGAGGGTAGAGGAAGAGAAGAAGGCAGATCTAAACACAGAAGAGAATTCTACTAGCTGTTGCCCTGAATCAATGTGTATTCTAGATTGAAAATGAAATGGAAGAGAACCTTTTATTGCATCCATGTGTCTTACTGGCTAAGCTAACACATGCCTCTCATAAATATAGCCTCAGCAAATGTAATTCTACACTGAGTGTGACTTGAACCCTTGAAGATGTGCGTGTTTCAGCCCCCAATGGCAACTAAACACCAGCAAACAACTTCATTTGGAGCTCAAATGACAAAGTAACAACTGTTTCAGTGCTGGAGAAAACCTGACTGTGTAGGACATTTTTAGAGAGAATAAGGCAGTGTCCAATTTGGCACTTAAATGTAACTATATATAAGCTGACATCAAATGTAAGATGCCACCCCATATATACTACAAAAAAAGTGCTTTGGAATTAAGAGCAGAAGTGTTAGAATCTTTGATGAAATGAAAAAGTAGATGTCAGAATTTACAAACACAGTATTTTGAGTACAGTAAAAAGAATATGATAACTATTTTTAATGACTTTATACCAATCACATTTCTAATTCTGCAGCAACACTATAAACAGAATTAATTATTTTAAGGGTATATGCCATGATGTAAAAAAGATGGAATCAATAGATCTTATTTACCTTAAAAATGAAATCTAGAGTGTATTTTCATGAATAAATTCATGCAAAATGAAATTCTATTGTAACTTACAACTACTATTTAAATATTGCTATTTCTGAAACCAACTAGAGAGATAAAGTCTAAAATCTTAATATAGTAATAAAATAAGTAAATAAAGCTTCATAGGATTAAAATTGATGCTACAGAACTAGTAATGAGAGTTGTGAGACATCTTTTTCTTAAAGAGCTTCTGGCCTCAATATATGATATATTTCAACACTTATTATCCATTAGAATCAATTATTAATAAATAATAATGTTTATTTCAAACAGATTATATACTAATATGAGTTGGATGAATTAGGCTGTTGTTCATGAAAAGCATCCCAATGAACACTATTCTTTAAAGTCTGAAAACATAAAAAAGAACAAAAGTAATCATTTATGACACCTTATAACTTAAAGCAAAAAGAATTATCAGCTGGCTAGCTTCATTATTCATAGTCAGGATTTTGAACTTCAAAATTAATGACATGTCGAAGTCAATTCTCTAGTTCATTTGGATAGAGATTATTTTTATTTTTATTTTTATTTTTTTTTAAAGATTTTATTTATTTATTTGACAGAGAGAGACACAGCGAGAGAGGGAACACAAGCAGGGGGAGTGGGAGAGGGAGAAGCAGGCTCCCCGCAGAACAGGGAGCCCGATGCGGGACTCGATCCCAGAACCCTGGGATCATGACCTGAGCCGAAGGCAGTCGCTTAACCAACTGAGCCACCCAGGCGCCCGAGATTATTTTTAAATAAAAATTTAAAATATGAATATCCATACCTCAACATATAGTTTTTAAAGAAATTAAACTAAAATCAATGTATAGAGAGAATTCAAGCATAAAAAGTTCAGAGTCTAAGTGAAACAGAAAACATAGAGACCTCATTATTCATTCATATGAAAAAGCCTCTGGTAGACTTTATTATCGTTCTCCAAAATTCCCTGCCTTATCTTGTGAGATTATACCTCTATGCCTTGGTGAATTGTGGTCACTCAAATTACTTTGTCCAAAAAAAATATAAACAGAAGTTTCTCTATTATTTCTGGGTAGACGCTTTAGGAACCTACGTGTGCTTTACTATGCTTCCTTCCCCTGCAACCCCCCCCCTCCCACCGCTTCCCTGCCCTTGCAGCCACTTTCATCGTGACCAGAAATTCATAATAAAAGATATATCTTCAGCCTAGGACCTGCATGAAAGTGAAATGCAGCAGAGGAACAGCTGATTAGCACTGGTCATATAGCATGAGCAACAGAAAAAAACTTTGTTACGATGACCAACTCTGATTTAGGGGCCATTTGTTACTGCAAAATTACATAGTTGTTCTAAGGTACATGCCGCCCTTAGAGTTATTCAGTCTGTAGCCTGAACAACTGTTCACAGCAGCCCTCGCACTGCATTCTAATTAAATATTTTTCTAAAAAATTCTTTAAAACCAATGATTCTAAAACATCTGCCAAATCTGAATATGATTTTTTTAAACATGAGAAAACACTTTCAACTTCTAAAATAATTTTCCAAACTAATGTGAAAATCCATATAGTTAAGATATATATATATATTATATATATATATATATATATATAATCCCAGGCAGAGTTTCTTCTATGTACAAGTTTGTTGCTTTGATAAAAAAAAAAAAAGTACATACTTTCAGCTTTTCTACCCTAACTACAAAGGGTGAAAACATAAATGTTTTGCTAATTATTATCACTTCTTTTTTTACTTATAAAGACTTAAGATAAAACTAATTGCTTAGAGTATGTAAGTATTCAGGACTAAGAGCCACATCTCATGTCCTTCATAGCAGTGCTTACATATTTGCACATAATAACAACAGATGGTATTACCAAATGCTTGTTCCATTAAATTTAAAACTTCCTTTGAGAGAGTAATTGCTTTCTGCAATAAAGCAATCACCCAAATTCAGTATTATAGAAACACAGAGGTCCCTTGGAAGGCAAGACTAATCTTGGAAGGAAGAGATAGATATATTTTCACAGGTGTAAAGAAATCTAGTCACGTCTTTTAAATGGAAAGCAAAAGTGTCTTTGTCAGACTGCACTGCAAACTTGCTTTGTATAGACAAAAGACACATTGTAATTTCTGCTGAATCCTTAAAAATACACTTTCAAAGAAATCATTAATCATCAAAAGATAATACCATTTCAACTTCCAGTATGAAGCTCTTTACCTACTACTTTCTAGATTATTTGTTCCACCCAATGGTGCTCATCGATGCTAGTGAAAGCTTCATTCCCTTCTGCAGAAAACTTAACTGGCAGAGTCATAATGATCCCAGGCAGTAACAACCACTTCTAGCCTTTTTCACTTCAGTCCACACGCCCTGACATCTCTGTTCATTACCAACCTCAGACATTTTCTATTCCTCCTTAGAGCCAAACATTATACATTTATTTGCTCTGATTTCCATTTCCCATGATTATTATGCAACCTGAAACTTACCTAACTCTTATATCAATGAATAAAATTTAAGAAATGCGTATTAAGTACCTTGTAAGCTTAATACAGTATGTATATGCAGAAGATACAAAATTGGGGATAATTTATTAATGTGTGCAATCTAGGGCACCTAGGTGGCTCAGTCAGTTAAGCCTCTGCCTTGGGCTCAGGTCATAATCTCAGGGTCTTGGGATTGAGCCCTACATCAGGCCCCCTGCTCTGTGGAGAGTCTGCTTCTCCCTCTACCCCTACCCCTTGTTGTGCTCTCTCTCTCTTTCATTCTCTGTTTCTCAAATAAACAAATAAAATCTTTTTAAAAATGTGTGCAATCTGATGTTGGAAATACAATCCATTATAAATCCCTGAAGTAGATCTTAGGCAAACTCTTATGAAATTTCAGAGAACAGGAAGGTTATACTTTGTTGGAGAGTCAAGAGACATTTGAGGAGATCTTGGTGTATAGATGGTTATCTCCAAGGAAGAAACTATATAGGTCAGGTATAAGGAAGTGACAGCCAGTGATAACAGCACAAGCAAAATGATGCAAATACAAAAATAAAGACACTGTTTAATTAACAGTAAAATGGCCAGTTTTGCTCTAGCTTTGTATATGTAGGAGAGCAATAATAAATATGTTTGAGAAGGTGGACTGAAGCCATAGTGTCTTATCTGTTAAGCTGTGGATTTCATATTGAAGTTAGCCGGCAGTGGTGAGAAATAAAGGTTATTGCTAAGAGCTCTGTTCTTGCAAGATTAAGTCAGCCTCACAGTGGATTGAAGGCAGAATTGACTGAAGAAATAGTCATTAAAGTTCCAGAAAGAGTTAATAGGGCTTTCAAATAGGATGGGGGTATTAGGAATAAAGAGATGCGAATGGAATCATGAAAGAGTCAATAGGATCTGACAATTAGTTAATTGTTTGTGAGAGGAGAGAAACTAAGAGTAGAGTTAATTACTTCATTATGAAGAGAAGATTGTCTCCCAAACTAGCAACATATGCCATATGAATACAATATATCCTCAACACCAAATACTATTTCCAGTTCTCAATTTTAAATAGTATTTAAACCAAGCCTGTACTGCTTTGTAACTTTAAGAGAAACAATAACACTAAAAAGTAACAGAGGAGAATAAAAGTAAGCAACACAAGTAGTTAAGCTTACAGAAATCTAACAGTCTGCGCAAAACACATAACAAAATCATCCAAAATAATGGTCAACGATAATATTTATATAGGTCATTTTACACAATTTCTATTAATGTGTATATAATGACTTTAGTCAGGGCTGTGACAGAATGTGGTTGATACAAGCAGAACAGTAATTTCACAAAAGAATATTGGGTAGACCACAGAATCTTTGGGAGACCGAACTGGATTCAGAGGCCACCATCCAACACCATGGCACAGAACGTCTTCCAACCTTCTAACTAGATCTGGACATGAGATGTCACAGTGTGAACCACCAGTACCACCAACATGGGTCACTAGATACTCCCAGTAGAATTACTGCTTCTGCTTTCTCTGGAAATCAGATGTAGCTGCCTGGTGAATCTCATCTGCAGAACTTACATCATGCCATGCTCCAGCTGAGAGGGAACCTTGAGAAGCCAAAACCTGGTATTTCAATATCTCTATAGAAGTAGGCTCTACCATGTAAGAAGAGGGGCCTCAGATACTAGCAGACCCAAAAGAATGCTAGAAAAAACACTGTTAATAGACACATATTCAATGTTTAAAAAGAAGTTTATAAAGTTATGTTATTCTCATTACTGTTTTAAGTGGCAAAATTCACATCAAATGGTAAATATTTAACTAGTGCAAGCATATTTATTAGTTTATTAATATAAAAAAACTGTATGGGGATTTCAGTGATGTTTGGTCAAAAGAAATCCATTTTACTTGATATGTTATATATGTGTCAGGTAAGAGCTACCATGAAAACAAGGCATATGTAATGGGTAATGCATTTTAACAGAAATATGTTAAAATCAGAAATAGGATAGGTATCTACTGCAATACTACTTGCAAAATTTGGATTAAATTGTATGACTTACTGTTTATAAAGAAAAAAAATAATAAGATGATAAGTTTGGATGACCAAAAAAACGTATAGTTCCTGGAATGAGATCCACAAGAGGTACTGGTTATCTGAACCACTTACTAATGCCTGAATTTATGTCCAAAATGGTCTTCTGTCGGAACATACAGACACAGGAAATGATTTGATTAGATTTTAAAAACTAATATTTTTAGTAATAAAGAGAGCATTGATTATCTATGGCATGATCTGGCCATGGAGATATGCAAACACATTTCCACTGGATACTCCTAAGCAACCACTTATAAGAAGCAAGGATCTGAGTTGTGTATATGATACTTTGGATATTTTTGGCAAACAAATACAATGTCTAGTTGCTCCTAATGTCATTAGACAGAATGGGGAGAGAAAAGGATGAGCCCAGAAATTTAACCTCCCAGCTCTAGTTCTACATAGATGACATGAAAGCTTCTATGTGAGCCTTCAGAGTCTTAACTCCTCTACCTGCAATGCTGAGATTACTGAAAATTAAATGCAGAATCTTATCCTGCGACTGCCTAAATTGCAATGCAGGTTGAACTTCTAGCATTAATGAGTATCTTCTGTTCAAGTTAGGGCATTGATTGGGAAAAACATGGGATACTGTAAGTTGGAATGGGGATGTGTAGAAAGACCCTGCAAAGCTGGGGACACTGAACCTCTAAATTCTGATGTCTTCTTTGCCAGTGGAATAGGCCTTTCCACTCCCATGGGGAGTATCCTCCCCACCTGCATCTGAAGAAATTAACCCTGAAGTGCCTGAGGAAACTATAATGGCTCACCCTGAATCAGTTGCTGTGCAAGACAATGCAGAGTCTCCTCAGGACCCACCCTCACCAGCCTTCTTTGCTTCTAGATCTGTAACTATACTCAAAACTCAGTAGGACCCTAGAGGTGAGGTAAAAGTATGACCCATGAGAAGGTGCACTATACTTCAAAAGAACTACTTGAGCTTTCTGATTTATACAAGCAGAAATCTAGGGAACACTGTAAGAATAAATGAGGGCTCTGTTTGGTTGGCTGAAACATGGACCAACACATGGCCCACAGTGAGCAAGCTGGAAATGTCAGAACTGCCTTGAACTCATGGGAAGGAATTCAAAGGCAAAGGGAGATTGGAATGGTAGAGTGATTTTGTCATCTAAGACCAACATGCCCATAATGGGAAGGTCTAGAAAACATATCTTTCACCATGACTATCAGAAATAAATTTGTGAGAGGAGCCCCAAACCATCCTTTGAAATGATCTCTGATCACACTACTCTAGAGGCCAAACCTTAGAGTAAGAACTACAATCACTGAATTGGGAAACATAAATGCAATGGAAGAAGTTGGATCCTTTGGTGGCAGGGGCTGAGTGGCATCACTCAACTGCCAAGGCAAGGTAGGAGTAGTTACTATCATGGACAGCAAAGTTAAAGCAGCAACTAGAAAAGTCTGACTCACACAGACTTTTTGACTAGTTGATCATATGTTCCTAGAAGGGAAACAGGACGCCTACTAAATTCTTATTGATCTGTATAAACAGGAAAGTTCTAGGTCAAATGAACAAAAGTCCAGCCTGAATCATTAAAAAAAAAAAAATTATAGTCCCTCAATCAATTCTCACCCTTGAGCCACTTTACAGACCAAGAACCCTTTGAATGAAGGAGAGGCCAGGTCCCCTAGAGGAAAGACCCTGGTGCACTGCCAAAAATTTATCTTATTAATCTTTCTCCCAGACCTTCCTAAAGGGATCTGTGGCCTTTTACCAGGGTAACTGTGAATTGGGGAATGGAAATTATCAGACATTTGGGGGACTACTGGACACTGGCTATGAACTGACATTAATACCGAGAGGTCCACCAGAAGCAGTTAGCTTTCATCTGGCAAGGCCAGAAGTACATAGTCATAATTTAGTTTGAAGGAATCTTGATAGCTTTTCTCTTCCACAAGATATTACACTGGCCATTACATTGAGGATATTATGCTGACAGGCCTAATGAGCCAAAAGTTGCAAATACTCTAGACTTACTGGTAAGGGATTTTAAAGGGTAAAAAATAAATCTGACAAAAGTTCAGGGGCCTTCTACCTCAGTGAAATTTCTAGGGATCCAGTACTGTGGGGAATGTTAAGATACTCCCTTTAAGGTGAAAGGTAAGTTTTTGCATCTGGTCCCACATTTTTCTCATTTGCATGTGTTACTCCAGCCCATTTACTTGGTGACTCAAAAGCAGCTTGTTTGGGGGGTGCAGATAAGAAACGGCTCTGCAATGGATCTGGACTACTGTGAATTGTCCTACCACTTGGGCCATATGATCCAGCAGATCCAGTGGTGCATGAAGAGTCAATGGCAGGTAGGGATGCTGTTTGGAGTCTTTGGCAGGTCCCTTCAGGAAAAACATAGTGCAGGCCCTTAGGATTTGGGAAGAAAGTTCAACCATCCTCTGAATCACCACTCCTCCTTTAAGAAACAGTCTTGGTCTGATACTAGGCCTTCTTAGAGACTGAATGCTTAAACATGAACCACCATGTGACCATACAATCTGAGATGACCATCAGGAAATGGGTGTTATCTGGTCTACCAAGCCATAAAGTTGGATGTGTTGCTGTACAACACTCTATCATCAAGTCAAAGTGATAACATATATGTCATGTCTGAGAAGGTCCTGAAGGCAAAATTACATGAAGAGTGGCCCAAATGCCCATGGTTCCTGCTCCTGATACACTACCTTCTCTGTCCTAGGTTGCACCTATGGCCCAATGAAGAGTTCCCTACAATTAGTTGACAGAGGAAGAGAAAACTACAGCCTGGTTTTCATAATATGCAGGCACCACCCGAAAATGGACAGCTATAGCACTACAGACTCTTTCTGGGATATCACTGAAGGACAATAGTAAAGGACATAATCCTGAAGGACAAGGTACCTGCCTTTCACTTCACTTGGAAGGAGAAATGGCCAGCTGTGTGATTCATAGGCTGTGGCTAATGTTTTGACTGAATGGTCAGGGACTTGGAAGGTACATGATTAGAAAATTAGTTATAAGAAAATTTAGGGAAAGGTATGTGGATAGACCTCTCTGAATGGCTTGATATAACAGTAGAATGGCCTTTTGGAAACTCAGTTACAGTACCAGCTAGATGGTAATACCTTGCAGCCTGGGGTAAGGCTCTCCAGAAGGGTGTAAATGCTCCAAATCAGCATCCAAAATATGGTGCTGTTTCTCCCACAGCCAGAAATGAGCCTAGAAATCAAGGGGTTGAAATGGGAGTGGTACAACTCATTATTACCCTTAGTGGCCTACTAGCAAAAATGTTTGTTTTCAGAATGCCTGGGTGGCTCAGTCTGTTAAGCATCTGCCTTTGGTTCAGGTCATAATCCCAGAGTCCTGGGATCGAGTCCCTGCTCAGCGGGAAGCTTGCTTCTCCCTCTGCCTGTTTCTCCCCCTGCCTGCCATTCCCCCTGCTTGTGCTCTCTCTCTCTGACAAATAAATAAATCTTAAAAAAAATGTTTGTTTTCTGTTCCCACAACTGATGCTCTACTAGCCTAGAAGTCTTAGTTCCAAAAGGAAGAATGCTTATACCAGGAGACACAGCAATGATTTCACTGAACTAGAAGTTAAGACAACAGCCCAGCCACTTCAGGCTCCTCATACCTCTCCATTAACAGTCAAAGAAGGAAGCTACTGTGCAGGCTGGGGTGACTGATCCTGATTACCAAGGGAAAATTGAACTACTACTCCAAATGAAGGTAAGAAAGAATAAGCTTGGAATACAGGAGATACCTTAGGGATTCCTTTGTATTGCCATGCCCTGTGATTAAAATCAATGGAAAATTACAACAATCCCAACTAGACAGGACTACTGATGGCCCAGACTCCAGGAATGAAGGTTTGGGTCATTCCACTAGGTAAAGAACCCCAATCAGCTGAGATTCTTGTTGAAACAAAAGGAATACAGAATAGGTAATATAAGTAAGTAGTTATAAATACTAGCTATGACCATGGGAAAGTTGCAGAAACAAGGACTATAATTATCATGAGTGTTTCCTCATTATTTTGTAATGAATATGAGTTTATGTATAACAAATATCTTTCTTTTCTTAGATCTTTTATTCTCTTATCATGTAACATATATTGACTTTACATGGTAGTATTTAAGTTATTCATTATAAAGAATAAAGAAGAAGAATAAATATCATTCAAGGACTTTACTTCCTCTTCTGGGAAAGGTGTTAGTGTGTTTGGGGATGTATGCAGAGTGTTAGGTGAAATTATGACCTCATATTGTCTGTATTCGGAGATTAAGTATAGTTTAAGAAAGTGTGTATGGGTGCCAAGTTAATCAGGGGTAGACCTGTGATGATTATGTTTCAATTTGCCTGGGTTCTGAGGTGTCCAGTCATTTGGTCAAACATTATTCTGGGTGTGTCTGTGAGGGTGTTTCTGGATGAGTTAAGATTTGAATCAGTAGACTGAGTAAAGAAGATTGCCCTCCCTAATATGGGGGCCTTTGCCAATCTATTGAAGATATGAACAGAACAAAAAGGCTCAGTTAGAGGGAACTCCTCCTTCCTGGCTTCTTGAACTGCACTGGGTCTTTTCCAGCCTTCTGACTCAGACTAAAACATTGGTTCTTCTTGAGTGTTGAGCCTATTGTCTTTTGGACTGGAACTTAAACCTTTATCACTCATGGTTCAAGCTTTTGAACTCAAACACCATACCACTGACTCTCATGTGTCTCCAGCCTGCCAACCACAGATTTTCAAACTTCTTTGCCTCAGCACATGAGCTAATTCCTTATAATAAATATCTCATTGTTAAAACAGATATTATCTATAAGCAATAAAATTTATAATTTCTCAACATTTGGAAACTTGAGTAATAATATGTTATTTTATAAAAACTAATGTTCACTATAATAAGCCAGCATTTCCTATCATCAGGGTGATATGTTTTTGATAATATAAAGTTACACAGATTGAATAAGATTGCAGGACTTGATGAATACTCTAGAACCTAATCTTTTCTCTATAAATTGTATGGTTACATCATGAATGCTGAGACATTCAGTCTGTTGCAACAGAAATACGTTTTTTTCTACTTCAAAAATCAGCTCTATTCTTCCTCAGGAGGAAACTGTCTTAAGCATGAATAGTGATAACTTTCTAAGTTGCTGTGCTAAATATTAAGCACACATATACTAATTTCATTACTAATTTTTTCACTTAAGTTCTTCATCTTTAACAAAAGAAAATACATTTCAAATGTGTGTGAAAATAGAGCTGTATTTTAAAACACTGGAATACCAAAATAGAAATGGTCCTACTCAATCCCTTCCTCTAATAGAAAAGTATTAAATTGACATTAAAAACAGATAACAGTAAAACATCATGCTTTTAAATTTTAAGAAGTATAGATAACCTTTTTCCTATCACATAACTTAAAATATAAATAAAGCATTTATGTTAATGCCAATGTAACTAAAAACTATATGAAACAAATTTGACTGCATATATGCAAATCTGCCTGCATATAAGGGCATATAGGTAGTTTTAGCTATAACATACATTTGCTAATAAATAAATTTATTAACATTTCATTTCATTATACCTCTGATACTCAGTTCTAACATTTTTGACCTCACATTAATCAAGGTTGTTTTAAATTAAGATCAGAAGCTTTGTTAATCAAAGTAAATCACAGCAGATAGTAAATGATATAGTTTATATTCATCTGCTTAATTAACATTAGTTTTATTAAATTATATTTTCAGGGAAATTTTTGTTAAGTATATTCATTTGTGTAAAAATGTTAAGAACTGGGGCACCTGGGTGGATCAGATGGTTAAGCGTCTGCCTTCAGCTCAGGTCATGATCCCAGGGTCCTGGGATCAAGCCCCGCATCGGGCGCCCTGCTTGGCGGGGAGCCTGCTTCTCTCTCTCCCTCTACTGTTCCCCCTGCTTGTGCTCTCGCTCTGTCAAATAAATAAATAAAATCTTTAAAATAAATGTTAAGAATTAGTCTCTAAAATGGAATCTGCTTCAGCTGTGACCATTTATTCCAAAAGTCCCCTTTTCTTCAAGCATTCTGTTAAGATATTTTATAAACTCATGTTGGATTAAAAGGTGTTTAGTCACTCCTCCAGTCTTAACATTAATACTCCCTTGACTCTGATCAATATTGTTTAAATCCTCCAAGTTCATTCTCCTATTTCCATTCAAGAACTAATAAAATAGCGTTGCATTTGTATTACAGTGTATGGTAGACAGAAAGTGGCATCCCAAAAATGTTGATGCCCTAATCCTCGGAACCTATGAATATGTTATAAGGTAACATGTTATAAGGGACTTTGCAGATATAATTAAGTCCACAGACCTTAAAATAAGTACTTGCTCTGGATTATCCATCTATCTGAGTGGACCTAATTGAATCACATGAGCCCTTTAAAGTAGAGGACTTTCTCTAGCTGGAAGCATAAGAGATAGAGAGTGGAAAAGCACGGGAAAATGGTAGAACAAGGGGAAGTCAGAGAGCTTAGAAGGTAAGAAGCGTAAGAAGGATTTGACATGCTGTTGCTGGCTCTGAGATGTAAGATCCTATATGCAAGCACTCAAGTCTCACAGGAACTAAGGTCAGTCCCACTTTTTTTTTTTTTTAAAGATTTTATTTATTTATTTGACAGAGAGAGAGCGCGAGAGCAGGAACACAAGCAGGGGGAGTGGGAGAGGGAGAAGCAGGCTTCCCGCCGAGCAGGGAGCCCGATGTGGGACTCGATCCCAGGACCCTGGGATCATGACCTGAGCCGAAAGCAGACGCTTAACGACTGAGCCACCCAGGCGCCCCTCAGTCCCACTTTTGTAGGCAGGTTAATGAAACCTCAGTCCTACAACTGCAAGGAACTGGATTCTGCTTAGAATCTGAATGAGCTAGAAGTATTCCAGTTCCTCCTAGACCTTTTCAATAAGACCCAAGCTAGCCAACACCTTGGTTTCAACTTTATGCAACACAGAGCCAAGAAACCAGTCCAATCAACTTGGACTTCTTTTTTTTTTTTTAAAGATTTTATTTATTTATTTGAGAGAGAGAGAATGAGAGAGAGCACATGAGAGGGGGGAGGGTCAGAGGGAGAAGCAGACTCCCTGCCGAGCAGGGAGCCTGATGCGGGACTTGATCCAGGGACTCCAGGATCATGACCTGAGCCGAAGGCAGTCGCTTAACCAACTGAGCCACCCAGGCGCCTTCTGATGTAAAAGGACTATGGGATTAAAATTTGTGTTGTTTAAAGCTCTAAATTTGTGAATATTTTTTTATGGCAGCAATAGAAAATGAATACACAGTATTACAGTATTTTTGTATTGAGCAATTTCCATATTTATTATGAAGTTTATTTCTAATCATCCAGGTTATTTGAGAAGGGCATTACTATGCTGCTTATTCAGTAAGTAAGATGGGTCTCAGAAAAACTGAATGACTTCTGGAAGATTCTGTTAGGCATATTGCTAAGGGACAGAGCCCACCCAGGTCATTTAGGTTTGAATTTAAGGTCTTCACTCTAGCAAAAAAAGAGAACCTGACAGTATTGCAAATGCAGTGCAACATTAGAAGTTGGAATTATCGTTCTTAATACTACCTTTTTTGACCCCTTAAAGGAATCTTTATTTAATGTTTACTTATTCTTATTTTAAGATAAGAAAAAAAATAATCTTCTAATTTTCCTCAGCTATTTAATAAAGTTAACTGTAATATGAAAACCTCAAAGTATTAAAATTCCTGAGAAAACATACAGAACAGTGCAATGAAGTATAATCTCTATTTCAATTACATCTTATATAGAACTAGGTTGATTTCCTTGTATAGTCACCTATTTTTACATATTCAAATGTGGTCTAATAATGTCAATGAATTATGTATATTTTAGTTCAATTGCCTAAACTAATTCAGATGGCCATGGCATCATTCATCCCATGTGATGTAAGGATTATGTCTCTTGAACTGCCAATTTGGGGTACCCAATAAAGATTGTTTGTGAAGGTGTGATTTTGTTTGGGTCCTTTCTCTTTTCTTTTTGATAAGTCTGGCTAGAGGTTAATCATTTTATTAATTTTTTCCAAAAACTAGCTCCTGTTTTCATTGTTCTGTTCTATTGTGGGTTTTTTGTTTCTATAACATCTATTTCTGCTCTCACAGATTAGACAGGAGAAATAACAACCAACACCATAAAATAAATTCAAAATGGATGAAAGACCTAAATATAAGAGAGGAAACCATCAGAATCCTAGAGGAGAACACAGGCAGCAAGCTCTATGACATCAGCCATGGCAACTTCTTGTTAGACATGTCTCTGGAGGCAAAGGAAACAAAAGCAAAAATGAACTATGGGGATTTAATCAAGATAAAAAGCTTCTGCACAGCAAAGGAAACAACAAAACTAAAAGGCAACCTTCAGTAGGGGAAATGATATTTGCAAATGACATATCTCATAAAGGGTTAGTATCCAAGATCTATAAAAACTTATCAAACTCTACACCCCAAAAACAAACAATCCAGTTAAGAAATGGGCAAAAGACATGAACAGACATATCTTCCAAGAAGACATACAGATGGCTAACAGACACATGAAAAGATGCTCAACATCACTCAACATCAGAGAAATACAAATCAAAACTACAATGAGATATCACCTCACACCTGTCAGGATAGCTAAAATTAACAGGAAACAACAGATTGGTAAAGATGTGAGGAAAAGGGAACCCTTTTACACTGGTGGTAGCAATGCAAATGGGTACAGCCATGCGGAAAAACAGTATAGAGGTTTCTCAAAAAGTTAAAAATAGAACTACCCTATAATTCAGCATATGCACTACTAAGTAGTTACCCAAAGGATACAAAAATACTAATTGAATGGGATACACACACCTGATGTTTATAGCTGCATTATCAACAATAGCCAAATTATGAAAAATGTCCGTAAAATGATGAATATCCTGGATAAAGAGGTAGTGTGTGTGTATATACACATACATACATACAGTGGAATATTACTCAGTCATAAAAAAGAATGAAATATTACCATGGCATGGATGGAGCTAGAGTAGTGCTAAGTGAAGTAAGTCAGAGAAAGACAAATACCATATGATTTCACTGATAATATGGAATTTAAGAAACAAATGAGCCAAGGGGGGAAAAAAGAGAGGGGGCAAACCAAGAAACAGACTCATAACTATAGAGAACAAATGGTTACCAAAAAGGAAGGGGATGGGGTAACAGGTTAAATAGGTGATGGGGATTAAGGAGGGTACTTGCTGTGATGAGCACTAGGTGATGTATGGAATTGTTGAATCACTATATGGTACACCTGAAACTAATATTATACTATATTAACTAACTGGAATTTAAATAAAAACTTCAAAAAATGCTAAAGAGATAGAGCTGTTGCAGTAGTGAATTTTATCAATACAAACTCTGCTAATACAAACTATTATTTTCCTTCCCTAATTTAAAAAACCTTAGGAGAAACAACCCTAAACAATCTGTTAGCCTAACTCTGCTTCTCTTGTTAAGGATTATACTTAAATGAAACACAGCCTTTGTAAAGGAGCATATTTCCTAAATAAAGCTTGATTCTTGATATCTTGTTTCTCAGTATTTATGGCCATTAATTTTCAAAAGTTATTTGAGTCCCCAGGCAAGCTACTTAATGTCTCTAGATTTTAATTTCTCTTTCCACATTACATATGGAAATTGTAACAGAATCCACCTATTGAAGATACTGTGAGTATATAAAGCATAAGTTTTATTTGTTATTAATAAACATACGAAATAGAATCATATAATTGTTATATATTATTAGATTAATGTAAATTAATCATACTATAAATTAATTATAGAATATTTTCAATATGAATTATCATAATTTTAATAATGATGTCACAGAGTTATGTTTATTATATTGATTAAAATGCAAATAAATTATTTCACTTTTGGGCATGGAACTTCTCATGCAATGATTGTCTCGATTTATGTTTCAGATTATTTATTACTTGTCAGGAGCTCTGAAGCTTCTCAGTAAGGCACAAAATTTAATCACAGTCTTTAGCTAGTTCTTAAAAATGATGTAAATAAGGCCCAGACAGTGCTAAACTCAGACCGGCAGACCTATGCTTTATGTTGCTGGTGCTCAAATGGCCAAGTTTGAAGGAAGAAAGTATATCTGTAAGTTGCATTTGGTTGGTAGATAATGGTAATTAAAGAAAATTTTTGGCTTGGCTTGTGAGGCTTTGGGTATTTCTCATATCTGTATTTAGTCTCTTATTCCAATTTTACTTGGCACCTACTAAGTAGGAAGCAATGTCAGGCATAAAAGATATACAGGATATTTTATATTTCCTCAAGTGGATATCATTATACTGGATAAAGAAATGGATTAATGATTATAATATAAATCAGTGACATATAAAAGGAGACAAATGCAAAGATCACTTATTTATAATAATATTTATAAAGAAATTGTTATTAAAAGGGATGTCAGGGCACCTGGGTGGCTCAGTTGGTTAAGCCTCTGCCTTTGGCTCAGGTCATGATCCTGGAGTCCTGGGATTGAGTCCCACATTGGGCTCCCTGCTCAGCAGGAAGTCTGATTCTCCCTCTGACCCTCCCCCCTCTAAGGCTCTCTCTCTCTCTCTCATTCTCTCTCTCTCTCTCATATAAATAAAAATCTTTTTAAAAAAGGGGGATGTAGAGCATAGACTGGTTTTTAATAGGTGTATATCCAGAAGCACAGTACTTTAGGTACAGGGATAGGCAAAAGCTTTGGGTTGGAAGTCAGGGGATCCATTTTGGGATTCAATTCAGGTTGCTGGGACATAGGTACTTTGAAGAGAAAAGTATAAAATAAGACAAAGAAGGCCAATACTGGAAAGTTCCGACTTAATGCATTGCAATTATCCTCAAGCTTATGGGGGCCAGTTCATAACTAACTTGCCCATCATTTATCTTGGGTGCCTAAAAAGTGAGTCATAAATGCTTTAAGATTTTTGATAAACGAATGAGTTGGTGAATTAATTAAAGTTTATATGTTAATCAATAAGCAATGGTAGCCATGAGATTTTCGTCAAAAGTGGACATTAGAAACAATAATCAGTGGTATATTATGACTGAGTTAAAGAGGTCACAAATTAAGACTAAAAGGAAACACTTTTTATGACTAAGGAAAGAGAATGTGTCAGGAACTGTGAAGGGGCTGAGATTTATCCTACTTGCTAGCATACATATTTGTCTGCCAGTTTTATGAACATGGGCAAAAGATAAGAGACTCCTGGATCAGAGACAAAGGACTTTATTGCTAACAGCTACAGAGGTAATCCAATACCAGTATTTGTGTTTTGTTAAGCCCCAATTCCCATAGAGATAGGTGGCATGTACATACTCAGTGGGCTGCATTATAGGAGAGGAAACAAAATCTTTTACATAAAGCAGTAAGGCTGACAAAATTTTGTTCCAGAGTTAGATGAACTTTATTATACTGGAAAGTAAACAAAGCTACTCTTTGCTCCAGAGGGACACACTCTTTTTCATCCAAGGCTGTTAACTATACAAATGTCCTTGAAAAGGTAGTCCAAAACAAAGACAGCTTAAAAGATATGCAAAAATATGAGAGACCCATAGAGAATTATCTCCCAGTAGTGAAGGCCTGAGTTAGGACGTGGTAGTGAAAATTACATTCAAATAATCACCATATTCATGAAGGCTTCTGTGCTTTTATTTAGTCTGCAGATCAAATTTATAACTAGAGAAAGAGACTGCTTCTTGTTATATTGCTTTTTTTAAGACTAGTAGAAAAGATAATTACTTTATTGTTTCTATACCAAAGTTCATTATAACTCAGGAGGGAAATGTTGACTTCTTATAAGAATAAATTATAAGTCAGAATTGAACACTTCTAACTTTGAAGATGGGAGTTAAATTCACAGAATTTGGTAAGGTTATTCAAAACCTTTCTAAGGAGAGTTTCTATCATCTTTGACAAACTCGGATATATATATATATATATTTTCATGAATTGTAATTAAAAACACTTATGTAGTAAAAAAAAAAGGGTGAATAAATTCTGTTATCAGATAAATTAAAAAAATCAGAGTCAATATGCTTTGTTCTGAGCAGTGAATATAGTAGTGACTTTAAAAAAGTAAGACAGAAACAACATGAACACTTATGAAGTCTTGTGGCAAAGAATTTAGCCTTACACAAAATGAGATCTGGCCTTTGCACCTAGTCTCTGAGAGGTTATCTTTAAGTCTTTATAATGCCCTGCTTGACAGGAGTATCTTTACATGGGGGTCTTGGGCCATCCGGACAGTTACAATGGGATTTAGGGTGGGCTTAGGGTCACCTAGTATTAGCTGACATCCAGAGGAAGTGAAGACTGAGATCAGACACACTGAAAATCACTCATGCCTATGTGATGGAGCCCCAATTAAAACTCTCACATCAAAATTGGGTGAGCATCCTTTATTGGCAATACCCTGTGTGAACTGTAACCCAGTGACACTGGGAAGGTAACGATGTCTTGACTCCTTGGAGAGAGGACAAGTGGAATCTCCATGTTTGGAACTTTCCTGGACTCTATTATACCTTTTTCTCTTGTCTGATTTTAATCTGAATCCTTTAGGTGTAATAAACTCTGACCATGAGTATAGCAGCTTTCAGTGATTTCTGTGAATCTCTCTAGTGATTTTTAAGGTGATGGTGGTTTGGGGAACCTCTGAACTTATAAGGGCAGTCTTGGGTAGACTATGTTCTCTCTAACTTTGCATAGCTCCCAACTCTAAAAAGTTTATATTTAGGAGATAATATTTCATCTTTTTGTGGAACATATTTTACATTTTTGCAATTTCAAAATTTTGATTTGCATATTTTAATATGTAAAGGACAACATTCCACTTTGCTTTTTACAATCATTTAAATATATATATGAATGTGTATACGTATGTAATTTCATGAAATTCTAGCATCTGTTTTACAAATACATTTTTAAACTTTCCCAAAAAATTAACAAGATTGACTACATTTCAGTTGAAAGAAAGCATATTAATCCTCTAATTAAATATAAATATATATCATTCTTATGGTCCAAGTACTTTAAAAATTAATCACATTTTACCTAAAAATATGTGTTTAAAATGATAAATTTGATCACTTTACATCCTTTTACTTAAAAAGATAAATTTGATCATTTGACATCCATCAGGTTAATTCTATTTCTTAAGATTTATTATAAGCTTAAAGAATTTCACATTTTGAAATCTTTTCATAGGCAATTCTTGAATTTCCTAATTAGAAATATTATTAGCTATTGCATGGCCCTTAGGATCCTCATTAATGGAAATGTAATCCCTTGCTGGTTAACAAAGAGTTGGAAATGCCTTTCTAAAGAAAAATGAGAAGGTCAAATCTACCACACTGATTTCATCCTTTCTTTTTAAGACTACATTAGCTATAGTAGGGATAGACAAACTGACCGATTACAGACTCTTGCTGTTGCAATGGTATGAAAGGTAAATTTACATGCCATTATCTTGAATGAATGCTTATTATATGCCTACTGTGTGTAAACTGTATATAGAGAATTGTCAAGGCTCTTTCTTAGTAATGTGGTTTTGGATCCAACCTCAGCAGTTTTTAGCCTCAGGGTTTCATATTGACTTGGGCGGGCCATGAGCATCAAAGTCCTCTAGGTAGCCTGCATGAGAAAATATGTTCTCATTACTTCCCCTTAGCACTGCATCCTGGTGACAGTTCTTCTTTTAGTCATGGGCCAGAGGAAGCAAGCCAAAAAACTCTGTCATCTTCTAAATTCACAGCATGAGGCTATAACATTTCTTTAAGTCTTCTTCTTTTATTTATGTCTCCTACTGCCAGTCTGACTGTCAAAGTCACAGCAGGAGATAAAAATGAAAAGAACCATCAAAGAAACCCATGTGCAGAATTTCCCTACAGGAGCTTTCAGCAAGAGGGGTAAAAAAAAATGAAAGTGTCTACATTGACATTTGCCCTCCAGCAAAACATCAATAAAAGGGAAAAACAAATGTATGCTTGCCCACCCCTCAAATATGTCCCCTGATATCAAGAAATGGATGTTTTATTTTTGTAATAGATGAAAGACCAATTGCTCAAACATATTTTGCTGTGAGGGATTTTAAAAATATAAAAACTGAAAATGGTCCATAATATTCAGATAGACAAAAGTCAGTATGAATTTCCATCGGTTTCAAGGTCAGCGTTTTACACAAAAATTTTGACAAAAACAGGTGAAAAATAATGTCTTCAAATTTTGATATAAAACAGATCATTAACACTGTAGTTGTGTAATTATAAAAGCATTTAGAGCACTTCAATTTAAAATCAATCTTATAGCAAGTAGCTTATAATAAAAGAAAAATTTTATTTTTAACAATTTAACTTTCCACTAAAATTTTGAAAAAGATCGCATTTTAAAAATTGAAATGTTTTATTGCAAGTGTTCTCTGAGTGCGCATATTGTTTAGAAAATCTGTATACTGTATTATATTAACAATTAAGCCATTTGTTAAGCTATAACTGCATTTTTGAAAATAAACTTATTTTGGAATAATTTTAGATTTATACAGAAGTTCCAAATATAGTATGGAGAGTTAGTTTTCATATACCCTCACCTAGTTTGTTGTGTCAATACCTTATATTACTATTGTACATCTGTCAAAACTAAGAAACTGAAGTTAGTACATTACTATTTACTATCAGACTCTACTCAGATTCTACTAGTTTTTCAGTTTCTTTCTAGGATCCAATCTTGGTTGCCACATTGTATTTGGTTGTCATGTCACTCCTGGTCTGTGACAGTTTGTCAGACTCTCCTTGACAGTCTCAGGGAGTTACTGGTCAGATATTCTGTAGAATGTCCCCAATATGGGCTTTCACAGTTGTTTTTTAATCCTGTCAATTTGATGCATGTTTGTATGGTTTTGCCAAAGTATAATTTTTATATAACTAATCACTTAAATGAACAAACGAATGAATGAATATTTTATTTCATTAACAAAAAGGAGGCATTTGTACTTCCAGAAAGACTTTTTACAATTTTCCCTACTAGTCAAATAGCTTTGCAATAAGAAACTTAATCAGGATGAGATCAATTCATTAAATCACCAGGTATTTAATGAATGCCTACTTTGTGCCTGGACTTTGCTCTGCAGAGAAAACATGAAAATAAAACAGGCAGTATCTTTCCTCAAGGAGGACATAGTCAAGAAAAGGGAAAAATCAAATAAATAAAAAATTATCATAGAGAGTGTGGGGGACTGGGTGGGGGTTAATGTCAGAGACACAAAGAGACTGCAACACTCACAAAGGCAAATATCTATAACTATAAAATAATCAAATGTGTTCAAATATATCTCATCACTTTTATAAATATCATCTGCATTTCACTCTATTGTAAAAAGATGTAAAAAAAATATCTCTTCAGTCATAAGAGGTAACATGCAAGATAAGTTTTATAGAATGAACTGGGTTTTACCAGGGAAAGAAGTGGATAAAAAGAGTTCTATGTAAGGAAGCAAATATTTTGGTGTGGCTGGAGCCCATGATGTTACTACTAGCATGCTTTGACGATGTCTTTTGGATTTTATTGCAATGAAGATGGAAGGTTAAGAGAGGATTATTTTCCCTACTGATTTTAAGTAAGAGATTAACAAATAAGATTTGCATTTTTCAATTTATTAAAAGAGCAACTTACATCATTCCACATACTGCATTTTTTTTCTTTTCATTTCCTTTTAAACTTCTTTGCATTTGGAGGTAGAAGGAACTAGAAGCAGGAAATTATCAGAAAACTGTTAGTATAATCAAGACAAAATAATAGATTATAAACTAGGGATGAAGAGTTTTTAAAAGAGGTAGAATCTGCCAGACATGCACAAAATTGAATACAAAATATAAGAGAATAAGAGGACAGGAAGTACCACTTTTGAATTTCTACTTAGCTGATAAGGTGACTTACTGGTGTGAGTTGTCTAAGATAAGGAACATAAGAGGCAAAGAGTTTGGGGGTAGGGAGATGGGAGAATATTTCAGTTTTGAACAGATTGGGTGTAAAATGCCTGAGTTTGAGGACATAATGTAGGGATGCCCAATAGGCTGGTGATTATTAGAAATGGAACTAAGGAGAGAGACAGGCTGGGAATACAGTCTGGGAGGCATTACCATATAGAGGGTATTGAAAATAATAAACTAGATGATATTCTCCAGCAGCATATAGAATGAGAAATGAAGGCTATTGTTAGAACTCTCAGAAAACACCCGCATTAAAGCATGAGTAGAAGTAGACAAACAAGCAATGGATACTAAGAAAGAATGGCAAGGAAGAGTGGGGTAAAACCAAGAAAACTTTTTCAAAGAAACGAGGGAGGTGGTTCAATATTCAAGGACAGGGATTCAAAAAGCAGAAAAAGGTCAACAGTGCCAAAGCTATAAATAATGTCAGTCAATATAGATATATTATTCTAAAATAACTTTTCACAGGATGTTTATACTGGTTAATTTTAAATGAACAATCAAAGAATATATGGGACATTATATATTAAGCTAAATGTTTTGGAAAAAAATTGCCAATATATGAGAATGAACCATTCAAAAATCTTTAAGAGGACTAAAATTATGGAAAAACTAGTATTTAGTAATTTTTGCACACTTTGCCATTTTACCACTATGTTTTATTATGTACTCCACAGCAACGCTTCAAATAACCAAAGAGAGTTTCCATTAAAGACAGATCACCATGTTAGAAAATTCACCAAAGAGTACTAGAAATCTTCCAACTTGGTAAAAAGCAGATAACAAGAATTTTACAACCAACAAATTCTTGGAATTTTTGGAAAGTGTTCAACTCTTTATATGTTGCATTTTGCTATTTTCTTTTTTTATTTTTATTTTATTATGTTATGTTAATCAGCATACATTACATCAGTTTTTCATGATTCATTATTTGCGTATA
This sequence comes from Neomonachus schauinslandi, assembly GCF_002201575.2. Taxonomy (NCBI): domain Eukaryota; kingdom Metazoa; phylum Chordata; class Mammalia; order Carnivora; family Phocidae; genus Neomonachus; species Neomonachus schauinslandi. Next base: position 43,922,845 of record NC_058403.1, on the reverse strand, counting down.
ACACCCAGTGCTCCATGCAGTATGTGCCCTCTTTAATACCCATCACCAGGCTAACCCATCCTCCCACCCCCCTCCCCTCTAGAACCCTCAGTTTATTTCTCAGAGTCCATAGTCTCTCATGGTTCGTCTCCCCCTCCGAATCCCCCCCTTCATTTTTCCTTCCTGCTATCTTCTTCTTTTTTTTAACATAGAATGTATTATTTGTTTCAGAGGTACAGGTCTGTGATTCAACAGTCTTACACAATTCACAGCACTCACCATGGCACATACCCTCCACCCAGCCACCCCATCCCTCCCACACCCCACCACTCCAGCAACCCTCAGTTTGTTTCCTGAGATTAAGAATTCCTCGTATCAGTGAGATCATATGATACATGTCTTTCTCTGATTGACTTATTTCACTCAGCATTTCATTCACTCCACTTCCATCCACATCGTTGTAAATGGCAAGATTTCATTCCTTTTGATGGCTGAATAATATTCCATTGTATATATATACCACATCTTCTTTATCCATTCATCTGTCGATTTTCTTTTAAGCTACAGTTTGCACCCAAAATACTGCTTTGTTAAAACAAAAAATCACTTTGCTGGATTTATTTCAGTTAATAAAAACAATCTTCATAGTTAAAAAATAAATCCTTCAATAAATGTGGTTTGATAAAAATAAAAGACCTATGCAGTAGAGTTCCATGACTGATTAGAAGTTGCCAAATTCTTCCAATGACAACTTATTTAAAAAAGAAATGCCTTTTGTAAAAATGAGAACAAGTGGTAATATAACCACAAAATAGGACATTAGCCTAGTACATTAAAATGTTTTATTTACTGTTGTCATTTCCCAAAGCTAAAGATGCTATCTTAAAATTAAAATTAGGAAAATCAAGAGAAATAAAAATAGGTAAGAAAAATTCATATGCAAGGAAAACAGACAACCAAAAGTCTAAATAAGCATTTTAAATATTAAAAATATTCCTGTTTAAAAAAAAAACAAAAACATTTGGATCAAGGAGAAAATCAAATCTAAAAGTAGAGGATATCCAGAAAGTATTGACCAATTTAATTTTTTTTTTTAAAGATTTTATTTATTTGAGAGAGAGAGAGTGAGAGACAGAGAGCATGAGAGGGGGGAGGGTCAGAGGGAGAAGCAGACTCCCCGCTGAGCAGGGAGCAGGGAGCCCGATGTGGGACTCGATCCCGGGACTCCAGGATCATGACCTGAGCCGAAGGCAGTCGCTTAACCAACTGAGCCACCCAGGTGCCCGACCAATTTAATTTTGAGTGACAATTTCTAGACAATGGTATGAAGATGCATTAGAATGAGGGTTATATCCTACATACTAATAAAGACCCGTAAGATATAATTACACTGGGAAAACAAATGCAAAGAAATTAGAGTAAGCTCCTTCATGTATTAAAAATTCAGAGTGCGAGAGTTACATTTCATTCATATCTGTCTCTGTTGCTTGATTTTATTTACCATGTACAGTGAATAATTTTCAAAGTAAAATAAATTTTTTTAAAGATTTTATTTATTTGACAGAGAGAGGGGGAATACAAGCAGGGCAAGTGGGAGAGGGAGAAGAAGGCTTCCCACTGAGCAGGGAGCCTCATGCTGATGCAGGTTTCGATCCCAGGACCCAGGGATCATGACCTGAGCCTGAGGCACATGCTTAACGACTAAGCCACCCAGGTGACCCCAAAGTAAAATAAAATATAAGGAAAAAATAAACTTAACATTAAGTTAAAAGGATGTTTTTTATTCCCTATTCAATGCAGAATTTATGTATAAACACAGATATACAAAGACTAAACATTTATGTTTCCTAACTTTCTTTCTCAGGAACTCAAAAAGCTTTGAGAAAATAGAGACTATAAAAATAAAAGAGCATTAACACAGAAAAATGCTCTACATAGTACATTTCAAAACCAGGATTCGGCAGACAAACAAGGCAAAGGAAATCCAAGAATGAGCAAAAGTTAGTCTTAAGACAGCAGCTGTGCAGCAGACATTAAAACAAAAGGAAAACCAAAATGGGACCCACAGAAGAAAAGTTTACAGGGGGAAAAAAGAAGAAATATAATATATGAGCTATTTTATGAAAAATTCTATTAAAATATAGAATATAGGATATGTAGGTAAATTACTTTCATGTTTTAAAAAAATTAGATACACTAAAAAAGATATGAAGAGATTGTTAATTCCAGGTTAAAAAAAACCATAGAAGAAAAAATTTTCATTTCCTTATATATTAATTATATGGTCCAGGGCGCCTGGGTGGCTCAGTTGGTTAAGCGACTGCCTTCGGCTCAGGTCATGATCCTGGAGTCCTGGGATCAAGTCCCACATCGGGCTCCCTGCTCAGCGGGGAATCTGCTTCTCCCTCTGACCCTCCCCCCTCTCATGCTCTATCTCATTCTCTCTCTCAAATAAATAAATAAAATCTTTAAAAAAAAATTATATGGTCCAGCAGTAAACAATAATACTTTTGGAATTTTTTTTTTAAAGATTTTATTTATTTATTCATGAGAGACAGAGAGAGAAACAGAGGCAGAGCGAGAAGCAGGCTCCCTGCGGAGCAGGGAGCCCAATGAGGGACTCGATCCCAGGACCCTGGGATCATGACCTGAGCCGAAGGCAGACGCTCAACCGACTGAGCCACCCAGGCGTCCCAATACTTTTGGAATTTTAACAACAGAAATACTAAGTATAAATTTGGCAACATTTGAGGAGGGGAAAGAAAAGTTAAGTGTTAATCTACTATAATAGATAAATAATGTCTAAAATGGACATTGTGGCATATGTATTTTATTTAAATATACGCAGATAAATAACTAGAAGAAATGCTTAAAAAGAGAAAAATAACTGCCTCTGCATAGCGGGATAAGAAATGAGGTAGGGGTGTATAGGGTTTGGTTTCTTTCTGCTATAAACCTATCTACTTATATGATGTTAAAGTTTCTGCATATAATTTTAAATGTGTAATGTGTATTAAATGAAAATATAGAAAAACAATTCCAAAAAAGAGAAGATACTTAAACTCACTGTTGATCAGAGAAATTTAAAGTAAAGTAAGCATGAGACCACCTATACCCACTCTGCTGACAAAAATGGGAATTTCTCTAACACTTATTATTGGTGAGGACATTAGAAAAGTATTCTCTGATATCACCCAAAGTAAACCATTGACTAAATCATGGAGAATAATGATACTATGTTTATAAGATTATAATACTTCTGGATCATACTACTTATTGGTGAATTTGTACTGTTCAAAAAATAACTGTGCTATCTAATATTTGGCAGGCTTGTGAGGTAGTCTTATGAGCAGCTGATCTTAGTACCTTCTCAAGGGGCCTAACAGAATTGGACAGACACAGTGAAAATCTCTTCCCTGTGATATATCACCATAAAATAATATGGTTATGGTACAATCTGTAAACTACTTTACACAATGTTTTTAAATTGATTTTGTAACTCTTTTATATTTTAAGGAAGTTACTATTTGATTATTAATAAGTGCTGAAATATAAGAATGCAGGTAGTTTTTCTTATAAAGATGTAGATGAAGAAGTAGATAGTAAGTAAAGCATATTTCTAGACCTATTCTACTACTGGCACTTTGCAAACAATTGAATTCCTTTTTCACAATAAAATACCAACATAGTTTTATAAAAATTTTGCTAAATTAATTTCTATGTTAAAGGTATTGAAATATCATATGATGACTTAAAGAAAACAATATTGAGCATTTCTCATATTTCAGGGACTGTTCTGAGTGCTAGCATGTATTACACCTCAATTAATCCTCATAACTTCAATTTTGTAGATTCAATTACTATCTCCATTTTACAGATGTGTAAATTGAAAAAGGGAGAGTAAGCTGTCCAAGTTCAAAGGTTAGATCCATATTTGAATCCAAACAATCTGACTCTAGCTTACATTTTTGGCAAGTAAAAGCCTACTCTACAAAATTTACAGTAAGCAACCATATGGCGGAGAGACTGTAAGAAATAGAGAATCTAAGACCCAAAAGGTAGCAGGATGCAGGAAATGTCTGAAATTGTACAAAAGGCAAGAGCATATTTTAAATTGTAACCCTCCAAGTAATCTGAAAATTGGATGAGTCTTTGCCACCTGTCTCCATACTGAATTCATAAATTTTGATTTATATAACACATATAATTTTAAATTACTTTTATGTATTGATATTTTTACATTTTAAATTTTATTTTTCTAATTTTAAAGAATATTTACATTCCATATATGATTCTTTTCATGTAATATAGGAATTACTTTAATGGTATTTTATTATATATAATCATGACTAAGATTGAGATTTGGATATTTTTATGTTATTTTTTAGGGTGTCCTTTCCAATATGATTTATCACCTTCTTGAAGAATACCATCACAAATTCTATAAATGAAGAAATGCTGGTGTCATAATTTATGTATTTCTTATATGAAAATGTCTTTATTTAATCCTCCCACCTTAAAGATAGTTTTGCTGCATAATTAATAATGGGCTGATGATTATTTTCTCTTAGTACTTTGAATATACCATTCTGTGCATGTCTGGCTTACATTAAAGCTTTTAGAAGTTTCCTATCTGTCCACAGTCATTCTTTTGTAGGTGGTAAGTCCTTTTCCTCTCTGGATGCTTTGAAGATCTTCTCTCTTTGTTGTGAAATTTCTTCTCAGTGTGTCTATGTGTATACTTACTTTGCTTTTTATATTTGGAGCTTCCTGACTCTGTTGATTTGTATCTTTAATCAATTATGGAAAATATCAGTCATTATGCTTTTAAGTACTTGTAATTACTACATTGTGTACTTCTGGGACACCATATAGTTAGATAGTATAACTTCTCATTCTGCTGTATATGTCTCTGTATTTTTCAACTACTTATCTGTCTGTGTTGCATTCTGAGAAATTTATTCAAATCTATCTCCCATTTACTTCTCTATCTTATTCTGCTATTTAACCTATTTTTTGAGCTTTTATTTTAATCTTGTTTTTTTATTTTTTAAGTTTTTTTTAAAGATTTATTTATTTATTTGAGAGAGAGAGGGAGAGAGTGCACAAGCAGAGAGAAGAGGCAGAGCGAGAGGGAGAAGTAGGCTCCCCTCTGGGCAGGAAGCCTGATGCAGGGCTTGATCCCAGGACCCGGGGATCATGACCTGAACTGAAGGCAGACACCTAACCAACTGAGCCACCCAGGTGCTCCTGTTTGTTTTTTGTTTTTTTTTAATTTTTAAAAAGTTTTTATATTGTCTCATTTGATGGTTTCTTCACCTTGCTTTCAAAAAATACACCTTTGAGTTCTTTAGATATTTTATATAATATCTAGACCATTGTCCATGTAGGTTTGCTTGACTTTTGTTTCTTCTGACTCATAATAGCTTGGTTCTATGAATGTTGAATACTTTTAGTTTAGGAGCCCACATTTCATGGAATGCCATCTGTGGGAATCCTAAAGACGTCATTGGGAATGCTTTCCTAAATAGAAAATGCACAAATGATTCTTCAGGGAGTCTCTGGATACTACTAAACTGAGATCACTTTAATCCCTTTTGAGGGTTTCTGTTTCAGTGTAAAAATTTCAGGTCCAGACCCGCTACATCGCGAGGAATCTCAGGCTTTACCTATGTGATGCAGCACAGATACCAGCTTTGCCGTCAGGAAACCCCATGTTATGCTTACCACTCACAGCTTTCTGCTATAATTTCAGCTTGCTGGGGTGGGTGGGTAGCTGAGAGTTTATGTATGTGTATAGGTTTCTTTTACTTTACAGCAAATCCAGAAATTCAATAATATATGTGTGTGTGTGTGTGTGTGTATTTGCAATTCATCTGGGATCTGTGTGTGTGTGTGTGTGTATGTGTATGTGTATTTGCAATTCATCTGGGATCTAGTTGAATTTTACACAAAATTTCTGTCAGAGTGCCTACTTCTCCATATGGTCAAATGTGAGTCCTTTTATATTCTGCTACTCAAGATAAAGTAAAAGAATCAAAAGCATTGACATCACCTGGGGATTTGTTAGCAATGCAGAATCTCATATAAGACATTCTGAATCAGAATCTGCATTTTTAACAAGATTCCTGAGTAACTTGAATGCACTTTAAAGTTCAAGGGACATGGCTCTAACAGACCCTTATACTTACTAAGTATCTTAAATATCTTAAAAATGAATGAACAAAAATTGAAGTTTTGGTGAATTTTCTCCAACTTTCACTTAGTAATCAGTGTTTACTTTTAGTACCTGGTATTTGTGTGTCAGCAAAAATTTTGAAATGATTTTTTTAATTTATTTTTTTATTCTTATGTTAATTGATTTTTCAAATTTTCTGATGGAGATGGTTCCAAAGAGAAATGACAGAGGGTAGGTGCTGAGATACAATCAATAAAGTTTTAGGCTCTAAGATTAGAAATTTCAACTGGATCTGAAATTTATAGGCTTGCATAGATTAAGTGATTTTTCTCAACTTCATAGAACTCGTTACTTGAAAAAGCCACGTTTTGAATGCAGGTGTTCTTTTAAGGTCAACATGTCATAGCCTCCTGAGTGCTGGGCATGGGCTGAATAAACACAAATACGTGTCTTCAAGTTTTTAAGTGTCATGCAAGTTTTGCCTTTCTGACTGCACTCTCTCCTGACTTTAGAGAAATAACAGAAGTACTTATTTTATACCCAATTTCTTATGAAATTCAAAAGACAAAGTCTACATTCATTTTTCCCATTTCTTTTTATGTTTTTACACAGTTCCAAAATGTATTTTTGGACAAACTAAGCTTAATCCATAAGAGAGTAAAATGAATTAGTCATTTGTATTTTGGTAACATAAGTTAAAAAGCTATAACGACTGGGCGCCTGGGTGGCTCAGTTGGTTAAGCGACTGCCTTCGGCTCAGGTCATGATCCTGGAGTCCCAGGATCGAGTCCCACATCGGGCTCCTTGCTCAGCACGGAGTCTGCTTCTCCCTCTGACCCTCCCCCCTCTCATGCTCTCTCTCTCTCTATCTCATTCTCTCTCAAATAAATAAATAAAATCTTTAAAAAAAAAAGCTATAACGACTGATGTGTTTTCATCTCAATGTAATACTAAGCGTCGTGAAACATCAGTAAACATGTTATTCAGTTTTTTTTTTTTCTTAAATGTCTGGTTAAACATTTAAAGTTGGCATTTTTTAAAATAATAAATCTAAATATTTAAAATTGTGATTCATGTGCTCAGTTAAGTTGAAAACTCTTTCAACGTACATTTCTAAATTCAAATAAGTGGGTCATCATTACTTATTCACTACTATTATTTCAAATTTCTTCCTTTATTCTGATTGTAGCCTAGTTCTTGATTTCTGTTTATTTAATTAAATATATTTAAAAATCAGTATTTGAAATTTTATTTTCCTTTTTTCCATATTAATACATTTTCTTATAATGCAGTGATTTTTTTCCCCTAACTTAGGATGTATTTGTTGATTTTTCAGTTTTTTAATGATACAAATATGCATAAAAGTAGTATTAAGGGAAATCATTTTACTAATAGATAATTTTACTTGGTTTATTGCTTTAAAATCAAATTCAATATTAAGTTCTTGCAAATATTTACCTGTATTTCAGAATACATAATATTTGATTTCTCTTAGTTGTTCGCACTGTTGTCAGCACTCAAGAATCACCAGGGTAGATTTGTGAATATACCAACGTCCAAGACACTCACATCATCAATTACCTCAGAATCTCCTGGGTGTGGGACACAGATATCAGTATTTTCTATAGGCTCCCTGTATGATTCTAACAATTCTATAGATTTAGAAACCACTGATCTATCTTACTTTTTGAAGTTTCAAAAAAATAATTCTGTCTGAAAAAATATCAAAGAAACAGTCTAAATATATAGTTTCAGAAACAGTGTACTGCTAAAAGAGTTGTTATTTTCTTATGTTGATAAAACACCTATGCAGTGGGAGAACCTCATTTGGATAACGAAATATAATGCATTTGAAATATAAACCTACGTGAAATCATTCTTCATTTGTTTTTAACTGATATCTGCCTAGTCATTTTCTGCAGTGTATATTTATGTGTGTGTGTGTGTGTGTGCGCGTGTGTGTTTTAATTTCATGAAAACAAACCAGGGCAAAAGCAATTTTCTTTAGTTCAAATATAAGGTTACTTTTCTAAAATCACCCTCTGAGCTGCTAATAAAATTTTACATATTATACTCAGTATCATTTATCTACTATAGAATTAACAGCTTCAGTTACATTGATACACTTAAAAGGATGAAATTTAGAATTCCCTCTTGGAAAAAAATTAAACTCATTATTAGAGAAGACACTTTTGAGCTCTTTGATCTCCTAGGTGGTACAGGCATTTCTATGGCATTCTCATCACTTTTGTACTGTTAAAGTCTCAATTATTAATATTAAAAATTTTACTACAAGTTCCAAAAGGGAACACCATTATGCCATTCCAAGACTTAGTCTGTGTATTCAGAGATATTTTACAAACTACAATATGATTTTATGGTTGCAAATTAGCATTAGACCTAGGAATATTTCCTGATTATTTTAACTCTATCTTCTAACCCTTGAATGTAAACACAGTCTTCAAAGTCATTCTGAACATTTTTGTCAATTTTACTGTTTTTCTACATATTTAATAAGGGTTCTACATGTACTTTTTTGTACATATTTAATGAGAATTCTGATAATTTATTTTTTTCTAGAAAAACAGAAGACAAAGCAGATAAAAACATGTGAAAAATTTAGTCATAATTACCTTATATCAATTTACTCATTCAATTTGAAAATGCTTTAAAATTTGTTACTTAAGATTTGAGCAGCTTTGTCAAAAGTTGACTTGACCAAATATACATGACTTATTCCAGCATTCTAGGCCCAACATAAATTACTTTCCTACTTTATCCACCTCTCTGTTTTAGTCACAGTAAGCTGGCTGCTCACTCCCACTGGATGTCATGCCTCTACAATATATGTCTACTACGTTTTATACAAGTCTCAACTTTTACCAATCACTGGAAGGCTTAAGAATACCAGTAATCTTTTCTCCATGCTGTCAGTGTTTATGGGCTAATTATCTAATATTCTACTTTAAAACTCTGCATGTGTGTGTATGTGTATGTGTGTGTCATTTTATAATGTTACTGTGCTATAAGAGGGAAAACTTGCCTTGAGTGGCTATGGTATAATATTCTCAAGGGCAAATAATATTTTCTCTATTTTGTTATTTTATATCTTTTCAACTCAGTAGCAAGCTAAGCCCTGGGAGAAAGGATACATTGATTGCTCTCTGTAAATTTACTTTGAGTATCCATTTATCTACTTTTCTACACGACAAATTTCCACTCGGACCGACACTCTCCAGGTGATGCCCCATACTGTGTAATTGTGCCTTTGCTCAGCTTTGTATTCTCAATTGGCTAAGAGTTAAGTAAGCTGATAAACTAACATCTTAAGGATTGTAGAATAAAACTGATATGAGATTGATGTGTCAAGCCCTGCAAGGTGTGTTATGATTTTAGAGAATATTTATTCACTACACCATTTAAGGCAGGGAAATAAGCAGGTGAAAGATCGTTTTGAGCAAGAAAACATGTCAGTATATCCTTAAATATCATCATGAAAGGAACCAACTACCTAGACAAATACAGGGCTTTTTAATACAGGAGCAGAGTAAGAAATTAAGAAAGACAATAGGTTGAACAATAGGTTGAGTGAATGATTTAACAGTTTTCCACCTCCTATACTTTGGGAAGTACCTCTCTTGGAAAGTAATACATGTATTTCAAGGTCCTGAAATAGTTCCTGATACATGGCAAGTGCTTATCAATTCTTTGTTTTATGAATTAATAAATATATGAATTGATTACAAAATGGATGACAGCTCTGTAAAGCAAAGGCTCTGATTAGTTTGTTAACTCTTTAACTAATTAAATATATATTTATATATAGTTTTTGCTTTCACTATTATTGAACTGTTTTAAGGGCTAGCTTCTTTGAATAGTACAATGACATTCACAGATTTTTGACACATGGGTAATATAACATTGTTCTAGTACCATGTAATGTATAGTTTTTATACATTTTAAATTTGCCTATTTTTTTTAATCTTTGGTGGAAAACATATCAGTTTAGTTTTAATATGGCAGGTCATTCATATTATAATTGAAACCACCACAGGGTGTTTACCTCCAGAGGCTGATTTGCTGACACACAGCCTGTATACTAATGTATAAGCAGACAGCCATACACCTTGATAAGAAAGCATCTCTCTTGCTTATTATTTTTAGTAATGAGAGTACAATAACAAGAGAATATTCATTACTCCACATGCCTTGACTGAAATAAGAACTTTTCTGATCCACTACCTGTTTGCTGCCAATATCCTGGCAGGTGTTCTAGATAATACACCAGGCATCTAGTTGGGTCATTTTTAGCTTTCTATTTGCAAATAAGGTCATGTGTATATGATTGTCCTCTCTCAGAGGAAGAAAAGAACTATATTTCTGTGATAATATTGTGCAAAAAAATAAATATTATAAAAACTCAGATTTTTCCTATTTCATCTTTAACTTATCATTTTCTGTGGAATCTGGCACCAAAAATTTAGTATTACAGTTATTTTCTTGCTGTAGTTCAATTTAATCATTATTATGACTAAGGAATATTCTAAGTAGGCTTGATCTGTTTTTATTTTGATACAGTTCTTTGGGGATATTGACAAGTATATATTACCTAGTTATCTATTTTCTCTCACTCATCTATCCATCCATATTTATATAAACTTACATATAATTACTACTTCCATTTGTATTTTTTAAAATTCCTACATATACGATACTATTATTACATTCATATAATGGAGTCTTCTGTATGTTTTAGTTCATATGTGTCTAAAAATTAAGCAAAACACACATTTGGGTATTAATTTACATAATACTAGTTCTCTAAATACTAGTTTTTTTTTCTCCTCTGCTACTGTAATCTGCCATTCCTGTACCAGTTTCACAGGTGTAAATAAACTGTACTATTGATTTTTTCCCCATGGAAACATGAAAGAATTAACTACCAAATGATTACAGATCACTTTGTGTAAATTAAATGACATATGAATGGTTGTAATAAAATAATCATGGTAACAATAAACTTCTGCAGCAATATATCCTCTCAGAAGCAAATTTAGCCCTTCTCAGTAGAAAAACAGGCAGTTTGGCTCTAACCAGGGCAAATCACAGGGAGGATAACTGAAATACTTTCACTATTAACAGTCAGATCTTGGAATGTACACCTAGAACAGACATAGTTTTATTAGAAGCTGTATGTAGTCATAGCATTGTTCATGTCTATATTCCTTAATGTTCCCCTAATGTCAGAAGAATTAATTAATGTGCATATTGTCATGAGAATAGCTAAAGAATTTGTCAAGCTGAAATGATGCATGAATACACTAGGAAACTGATAAATTAGGATATATATGAGAGAAAATTCTGAAATTCATGTTGTAAAGTCTATCTAAGATAATGGGTATATTTTAACTGGAATAGAAAAATGACAAAAATAGCATTTAAGACAGAATCAGAAAATTTGAGTCAATTAGAAATACCTGTATAATCAAATATGTCATAGATGTTAACAAAACAAAAAAGTTAATAGGATACTATAAAAATTATATCTGAATTATGGCCAAAACAATTTACAATAAAAGCGAATTATATATAACTATCCATATGTAGAAGAATTGTAAATTCAATCTGACAGATGGCAACTAGAGAATAAATGAAGAAAAAGAAAAAAACTCAACATGTTAATAAAATGTAGGAAGGGTAAACAGAATAATTGCAGACAGAAAAAATAACAAAGATTGGTTCAGGAATTAGTGATAGTTTCCATGTCCTACCACTCAAGGAAAAGAAATAATTTCACTAACAAAATCCACTTTGACAGACACCAAATAATATTCATTTTGATCAAATGACAGACGTTGAGGTTCCATTATAGTTTCACTGCACATTGTTAACACATAATCTACCACTGTACCTTTGCACACAATAGACACTCAGGAAATTATCTCTGAATAATTATAGTTTGGTGGTTCCAATGGGGACATTTTATGCTTGTCACTGTTTTAGTTTTATTTTTGCTCAACTGCATCTTTAGCCTTTTGTTGCCTTTTCTTATGCCTCCTCCCTTGGCTCATCCTCTTCTTTATGCTCTTAATGAACTGATTTTCAGTAAATTAATATTGATCATTTAAACAACAGAACTGAATGTATATACCAGTTTCAGTTCTTATGTATTTAATTTGGTTATCCTGTATTCAAATACTTTTTTGACACAGGTAGGTACTCTGAATTTCCACTGTCCTTTAGTACAGAATACAAAGGAAAAACAGATGTAACATTTATAAAAACCTAGTAGCAGTGATTTGTGTGTCAGGGGAAGTAATCCACCATCTGTGGCATATCAACAAAGTTTCTCTATATCACCAAACTCTACTCAGGCTTCTCTGAATTCTCTTCTCAACTAGTCCCTGACTTTTGGGCCTCCACTGTCCAATTTTAGCAAAAATCCTGCTAAGTCAATTTAACCAGAACTCCCCACCCTCCATATCTGGTTATCTTCAATGTCTGATCATGTTCATCATCCTCTAACATCCCCCAGGTGACATATGATCACCTTGACCCTGCCTTCATCAGAATCCCATTAGGCCACGTTAGCCAGAATCCTTCTGTGATGTTTCTGCTTAGTAATTTCCCATCTACTAAATTCCCAACCCTCTCCTGGGCTATGAATTCCCACTTTTATTTGCGCTATGTGGAGTTGAACCTGATTTCTCTCTTCTATTACAAAACCCCATTGTAGTAACCCCCAGCATTCCTATCACAATAATGCTCCTTGAATAGTTTGTCTTATCATCTTTAACAAGTGTCATATTTTTTTTCTTAAGAAATATTTATTAACAGTATCTCTCTTTTTTTTAAAAAGATTTTATTTATTTATTTGACAGAGAGAGACACAGCAAGAGAGGGAACACAAGCAGGGGGAGTGGGAGAGGGAGAAGCAGGCTTCCCGCGGAGCAGGGAGCCCAATGCGGGGCTCAATCCCAGGACCCTGAGACCATGACCTGAGCCAAAGGCAGACACTTAACGACTGAGCCACCCAGGCGCCCCAACAGTATCTCTTAACAATATCTTAATTCCCAGGAGAAAGTTGTTTAGTATTAAAGTGTTAATAAATTATTTTTTACTGTTTCTTTATGTAATTATTTGGAAGTAGTTTTGTGAAATTGTACTGTCATTTGTACTAAATGCCAAAAATAAAGCAATCATGGATTTTTTTTTTTGCTCGTTTTTGGACTGAGATTGCTGTTCAGCAAGAAAATTACTGTTTTCTTCAGCACTCAGGGAATGCCAGATGAAGTCTCACACCGGGAGTTAGTATACCTGGACTGCGCTCCAAGCTGCCAGTCCTCTGTGGTGGACTCGGAGACAACAGAACTGCAATCCCCTGGCTATTAGAATCAGGTGGGGGTAAGAACGTGTTAACCTGGCCACCAGATCTAAATCAATAAATCTCAAGCCTGGGTCAAGGAAAGAAACCACGGAGCCTTTTCAAAAGTTTAAGAGACCAGCAATTCTGTGAAGGCTAAAAAAAGTTGTCTTCTAAAGTAGTAGGAAATCCCATGCCTGCACTAGGATAGGCTTTTGTCATATAATCACAGCCTTGGGATGCAAGCCTGCTTGCTATTTGATCTTGAATAAGTCTCATTTTGTAACCCATTCACTAAACCAAAGCACGGTGGGAAGTATGACTCTGATTGAAGCCGTTTCTCAGTCTTCTACAAAGATGAACTACATCAATAGCCTTTACTTATGTCCTTATTACAACTGGAGTGAATACTGTAAAACAATCTGAAAGCTTTTATAACTGGGTCTGAAATTCAGTGGGAAAGAAGGGTGTGTGTGTGTGTGTGTGTGTGTTTATTGTGTGTGTGCTTATTTTCTGGGCTAATTGATCAGCAGCCTGTGATTCCACTAATAATTAAAATTTAACCACTTACATATTTAAGTACTACTGTCTGAAAATACTTTTTTCACTTTAATCATTTATCGACATAACTATAAGAACTTTATATTCATTTTTCTATTTCTCTTGGAAGAAGGAAAGAATAACCTGATACCTATTCTGAATTTAGAATAATTACGATACCAAAAAGTAACCTGCCTTAAATTCTTACAAGCCCAAAGACCATGTTGACTTCCAATGAATACCTGCCCATATTATTGCATTAACGTAAAAAAGTAACCCAATAACAGATATGATCTTAAATTTTCTAGAAACATTTCTACTTATTTATATAGTAGTGGAAAATTACAATTTCACACTAATATAACTAAAAAAAAAAAAACAGCCTTGTCGAATTAGGTCAACTTCTATAGGAATCCTTCTATGTTCCGTGCTTTATGCATTTTGCCAGAAAGAGTCAATGTTTCAATAAACACCCAAACTAAATATTTTCTCAGCTAAAGGTTAACACTTGCCCTAAAACATCATTTGACTTTAAGTTCAAAGTGGAAAATAATAGTCTCTTCTGGTGGCATTTAAAAAAAAAACAACAAAACACAAAACAAGGCAATGGTTTCTTCTATCTTTAATCTGGTAGCCCAAAGGCATGTCCTTTTCCAAGAGTCCTTTATGACACCCTGCATTTTTCTAAGCAATACAGTTGGACTTCTTCTAATGAGGTAAAATTCTTCCTTTGGCACTTGGAGGGGTCAAGCTGCTCCCAATTAAGATTTTAAAGCCTTTAAAAAGTGGGTCAGTCACTTTATTTAAGTAAAGATGTTTCCAGCAAGTCAAAAGATAGATCTGGAACTGCTAATGTCCCTTGCTGACATTTGATACCTTTACTTTAAAATTTCTGAGGTCAATAAAGACAGGACCTGCCGTGGTTATTGGGCTTTAGTAACTCCTAGGATCAAGCACATAAAAGTTTGCATATGTCTTGCCAAGATCAATAGTATTGTCTCAGTATCCGTGAATTTTACATTTTATCTGTACCCAGAGCTTAGCTGCAGTAATAGAACAGGGAGAATGGGGAGTGGTAGCCTGTCCTCAAAATAATGTCCAAATATGAGTCTTTTTAAGGTAATTTGTGACAAAATATTTACTAACCTTAATCTAAAATACATTAGAGGATGTGGTGTGAAAGTGAGACCTGGAAAAATCCAGAAAAGCAAATCAAGTTAGCATCATTCTTTTTTCCTTTAAAAAAAAAAAATCAGGCTGACTCTCCAACCTATCAAATCCAACTTCTCCTTATGCCTGTGACGGTAGAAACTGGCTACAGCACTCTATTAAAAAGAACAGAGTCCATAATAAAATACTTGATTATATTTTAGGCTACTACATTCATCCTCTTTATTCCTCCTTCCTTAGATTTTCTCTTGGTGATGATCAGATTAACAATAAAACAAACATGAAGAAATGTCTCACCACAGAGTTGCCATTCAATGTTAGTTAGGGCTGAATCTAAATTATATGAGGTCAATAAAGAAGCAGAGAGACTTAAACGTGTACATAAAAGACATTTCACATGAATATGATAAATTACCATCCCCAAGTTCCTTATCTTCCACTTATATTGAATAGAATTGTGGCAATTAGTTGATCATTTGGGATGCTCGTTTTCAAAGTTGTGTGTGTGTGTGTGTGTGTGTACATACTATGTAAAATGAGCATAATATAGGGAAGCCTGGGTGGCTCAGTCGGTTAAGCGTCTGCCTTTAACTCAGGTCATGATCCCCGGGACCTGGGATCAAGTCTCACACCAGGCTCCTTGTTCAGCGGGGAGCCTGCTTCTCCCTCTGTCCCTCCCCCTGCTTGTGGGCTCTCTGTCTCTCTCTCTCTGTTTCTCTTTCTCTCTGACAAATAAATAAAATATTTTAAAAAATCAAACAAAATGAACATAACATAAATGTGGGGTTTCTTAGAAGGCTATGAAAGCATTTCTCAGAAATAAAGCAAGGATTTAGAACTGGGAACTAGGACCTGTCAGGTAGGTAGGAACTACTCTCCTGCTTGCT
This sequence comes from Neomonachus schauinslandi, assembly GCF_002201575.2. Lineage (NCBI taxonomy): Eukaryota > Metazoa > Chordata > Mammalia > Carnivora > Phocidae > Neomonachus > Neomonachus schauinslandi. The sequence continues at coordinate 43,906,728 of NC_058403.1, read as the reverse complement.
CTCTATCCCTCTGTCAGTGTTTGTGGTGTTGTCAGTGTTGGCTAAATGTACAACCACCAGCTCTCAGGGACAGGGAAGCTCTGACTGGAGGGTTTGCCTGGTTCCGTGGTGTAAATATACCACCTTGGAAGATTTCAAACTACCAACTGAAGTCAACCTGCCTGCAAAAGTACCCTAAAATTCAGCAATTGGTTCCTGTGAAAGGGAATAAGCTGACTTCAGTACACTGTTGCTGTAGGCCACAGTGGTCTATTGACCCTTTCTCTCTATATGTTTGATCTATCCTGATTCTCCCTGAAGACTGTTTTCTATACTAATTTACCTTAATGCACATGCCTGAAAACGGCTATCCGAGCCCCATCTCTACATTGGATAACATTTCAATGACCATGCTCTTAATTTCAATATTTCAAGGAGTTATCTCCTTGGATTAGCCTATACCTTATGGGTAGCCAAATTTAAGGAAAGGAGAGGTGTTGATGGCAATAAAGTTGGGCAATATAAGCCAAAACCTGAAAGACTGAACTCCTTTTTTGGACTACCATTATACAGGAGAAAAATAGAAGAAGAGAAGCTAGGACATTGTACACATGAATAATTAGCTATGGAAGTACATTATGGCAGCATATGTGAATTTTTAAATACATTACTGAATTTTTAAAGAGAAGAATCTTCCATTGCAATCCAAGTATAAACATAACTAGTAGTATTAGCTACATGTGCTATTATTTTACATGTTTGAATTAACAAAAATGTGAATTTATATCTAATTTGTGATTTTCATTTGCTCTTGGATAAATGATGAAATGATAACTACAAACACTAGCATTCCTTTTGATATCAAACTTAACAGCAGCATAGCTTATAGTTATTTCTAAATCAGATAAAAGAAAAATATTCTGGGAAAAATCTACATATACATAAGAACAATGGTCTATATTCAAAGAAATATAAATAAGATAGTTTTAAATATTTTTCCAAATACAACATCAAATAACATCATCATACCTTTTATTTTCACAAATGGTACAATTTGCTTTAACAATATATAACATATAGACTTTATATATATATTTTTTTATTTAACTACATGATTTTATTATACGCTTTCCACTTTTACAGGCTTTTATATAAATAACTTTAAACAATTAACACCATTCTTATGGCTTTTAAGTCTATTGGTGACATAAACACATATCTTCTATCTAGATGAAACAATCTCTTACAGTCTTTCAGCCTTTTATCATTGCTAGGTATCTATCAATGAAATGTTGTATACAAGCTAATAATGAATCACTCAATTTCTTTGATGCTAGGAGAATTTCGTCAGCCTAAAGATATCTGTACTGCTTTCTTCCCACTGAAATACATTTTGTTTTATAAAAGGATTAACCACTCAGTAGAAAATTGGAACACATAAAATCAATAGATTTCCATGCTTACCAAATCAACATGATGTATAACAGCAAGTAATTCTGAAATCCATTAAAACTGTCTGATTTTTAAAAAAATATGTGTAAATTCAATTGAAAGCCATAAGCATTTCATTTTATGATTATGTGTCAGAGAGATGATACTGTTAAGAATTGAGACACACAATATTCAAGCTGATTCTTCCTACAAGCACGAAGCTTGGTGACATCAGAGAAGCAATTGAGAATAGCTCAAAATGACAGAGGACCAAGTAAGTTTCTACTCATTGTTTCAGGTCTTTTTTCTCTTTTCTTTTCAGTGAGACATTCATGTGAATTTCATAATAATTTCTACATAACCTAAGTCTAATATTATCAAATAAGTTAATTATTCCATTTGTTATTGAAGACATATCTGGAAACAGGTTTAATTCCTGGCACATAATAATTAGTGAAGAAAGACATAGCAACATCTATAAGCATCAACTGGTTGTAAACTTCCTGAAAATGTACAGAAAATATTTAATAAATGTGCAGGTCAGACCAATACACCTAAACATCCCAGAGAGTTTGAAAAGCAGAGTAGGCTGATGATTTGGCGTCCTTCAATATATTCTCAATATATCTGTCCAGCATTATTGTGGGGCTGGAACAGATTACTCTGCTTCAGGGAAAGTAAAGAAATGAAGCACTGGCATCAAGAGTCATCCTTTATTTTCTGTCCTGGATTGCCGTCCTACCCTAGTATAATCCTTTCAGTAAATATTGAATCTTGCTGTTAACTGAATCCAACCTCTTGAGAAAGCAGTTATTAAGCCTTCTGTTGCTACCTGAGCTTCTGCCCTTGGACAAGGTCTCTAGATCTGGTCACAATGGCACTCAGCCAAGAGGACAAGTAAATGTGGAAAACCAGTTTGTATTTAGATTCCTGAAGCTGACCACCGAGTCCAACGGGGTCCACTTTTTAATAAAAGGCAGGAGTATGCACCAACACGCCACATAGGCTAGAGGTGGCCCAAATCCTTGACATCACCTCTCCGTTCCCAAGAATTATGAAAATAACTCTTCCAGCTGTATACAGGATTATCCCTAAGAATTCTCTTAAAGCCATTCTTCTCTATCTCAACATACTCCTAGTGTCAAGTTAGTGCTACTCTTAGATTAGCACCTTGGATAGCTGCTCAGCAGACCACTACTAAATCCAGCTCATGAATGGGCATTTGTGAATTTTCTGGAGCAAGGGTACATAGCTCTTTATCAGATTTGCTAAGGTGTTTATATCTCAAAATAATTAGGAACTACTTTCTTAGGATATTGTGAAGTTGGGTGATATCATCAGGACTCACTCTTTAAATTGGTAACAAGGGAAATGGGTACATCTTCTATTTGTAGCAGTTTATTATACTATATATATACTATATACTATATATATATACTATATATACATATAAAAGAATATGGACATTGGTTTAACTCCCTTTTCTCTCAGTAGCTACATGATCTTGGCAGGATATAACATTTCTGAATCTATTTTGTCATTTATAAAATTCCAAACTAATAAGAATTTAAGAGGTATTTATCATTTCAATTTAGAGTAACTGTACTTTCACATGTTAAATATTATTTAGAAGCCAGTGTTTTTTTAATTTATACTATAAAATCATTTGGGGCCAATGTACTGTGGTATTTTTATACTTACTTATTAATATATCATGAATGCTAAAAACTCTATATTGTTAGTGATAGTAAAAACTAATGATTATATTCACTCATCCCACCGGACCATAGAGTCATGGTGTTATGATACAGAAAATAACATTTTTTCAAACACATTTGTTCTTAGGTCAGCTTAAAGATAATTTATGAGACAAAACTCATGACCTACAAATCGTCTGTTAGCATAAACATGGCAATGAATAATACTTTTTTAGTAAACAACCATGGTTTTTAACCAAGATATTTCACTTTTTAAACCCATTCCACATGTTAGCTCTTTGTCTAGCAGATTTGAGTCAGTTCATTATCTTTTTGTTTGTCTAAATTGCTTGCGCAATTACTAATTTTCATGCTTCTGCACTTTCATAATCATATCCACACAAGGTTTTATAAACCTTTTTTATAAAAACATGTAACATTTGCACATCAAGTTTTATAAAACCCACCTGTACCCAGTTTCTAAGAAGAATTACTATTTCTAAGAAAACAACTATGCTTTGATTTATTTTAAAATTATACAAATTATGAACTAAAAACAGGATGTCTACTTCATCAAAGCACTAATTTTTATGAAATGCAAAAGAAGTATCTAAATTCATATTTTGCTTCATATAGAAAGAACATTTTTTGGACCCAAAAGAAATATCTGACATACTGACAAAAAAGGAATTTGAAATCCAAACGGGTAAGGGATTTTAAACAGGTATCTAACTACTCTAATTTAGTTGGAGTTGTCTTACACAGATTGATTATATCACAGTGTTACACGGAGACGTGTGTGTGAGTCAACGATTTCATCAATGACCCCCAGGAAATAGTGAGACTGGGGACAAGACTTCAACACTGGCAGTGAGCAAATGAGTCTCAGCCTTCAACTGGCTTTATGTTGATCCTGAATGAAATTACCTACTATAAATGGAATGGTTAAGAGCTTTGAATCAGGGGAAGTGTTTAGCTGTCAAATGGTTTTTGGTAAGACCAGGTTAGTTCTTTGTTTGCTACCCTTCCTCTGCAGAAGCTCTTAACCATTCCATTTATAGTAGGTAATTTCATTCAGGATCAACATAAAGCCAGTTGAAGGCTGAGACTCATTTGCTCACTGCCAGTGTTGAAGTCTTGTCCCCAGTCTCTAGCTGATAGATACATGGGCTAACTGAATAAGGTTCCAAAAGACTGCTTAACAAGTTGGGAGCCACAGGCAGACTCTACCATAAAGCATTACACCAATTATAATGTAAAAAAGAGAAAAAAATGTATACATGAGGGTGATATGAAAGCTAGCAGCTCTTGTACAAAAAGGATTTATAATTTTCCTTGACAGCTCCTTGTGAATAAATAGCATAACAATACCCCCAAAACCTAATGCAATCTTTGTATTACTTAGTCATATCTAGAATACTTGAAGTGATAGTATTGATCTACCAGTGACCATAAAAAGTTAGAAAAGGAAATGAAAATGTATTAAACAACGAGGGTATTGTATGGAAATATTTAAGACACTTTCATGTTTAATTCTCACAACCTCTTCAAGATATTTGTTGCTATTGCCATTTTACAGATGAGAAAACTGAATGTTAAAGAACTTAATTTTCCCAAGATCACAGGTACTAAAGTTTAGAAGTAGTATTTTAAGTCATATGTGTATGATTCTAAATATATGGGTTTTACACCATACAAATGGATCCGGGTATTCAAACTGAAATGAAGGTGGTGGGGAAACTGGAAGTCACTGTCCCACCAAAACAGAAAATGAACTAATGTGTTAAGATGAGGCAAGAGAAGATTTATGTTAGACAAGACCTTTATATTGATGTACTTCAAAAGATAAAGAATTACTAGTCTTTGGGAGATATAGCTCAAGCTGAATGAACACTTATGAAATGTACTGTACATGTTAGCAGGTGTTTGGACTAGGTAGTTTTAAGATATTTTTTAACTAGAAGAATCTCTGATTCTAGAATATTTATGACTGACAGGGTTCCAAAACTGAAGCAGAAAGCTTAAGTGTGAGAAAAGAAGATAAATGATATTCTAGGGCACATCTTAGTAATATGCACACTGAGTCTACACAGCATCTGAATCAGAAGTTGACAGGTACCCTGAAATGGGTTTGAAAGAAACAGAAGACTTTGAAATAATCCTTTGTATATAAAATTGCTCTGGACCACTAACTTAAAATTAAATCTTAATACAGTATAATCTTTTAATGATTTTATTCAAATTAATGAATTTGAACTCTTAGCATCCTACTTATTTGATACAGTATTTGGAGATCAAAATGAAGTTTATAATACATAATACTTCTTTCACAGAAATTTTTAGAGACATTCATTGTGTTCTAACATTGTGTCAAACACTAAAGGAGATGAATATAATATTAAATAATATATGGTTCATTGTATATGAATGGGTTACCAAATGTAGGAAATATATTTTAATGTCTTTTTAAAAATAATTATGCTGTGCCAGTCATCTAACTCTTGGCTTCTCCTTGTGACCAATTAATTTCTAAATCTTATGAGATATACATGTGTAGTTGACTGCAAATGAATATAGTCAGGCTTGCAACCTTGATTTAAAGAGCATGATTCTCTAATCTAAAATATTTAAAATTAGCTAGCATTTTTAAATTGGATACATGCAAATAATAGGTTACCTAGTTTTTTCCCTTTTACTTTATATGCTCTTACCTCAGAAGAAAATCTTACAAATGAAAGGAAATTAAGAAGAAAAGTTCCAGTGCTGACTCACCTCCTGTTTGCCTTTGGGCCAAAACTCAAAAACTTTTTCTATAATGGATCATCTTTTGAAACTAGACCATTAGATACTTGATTCTTTTTCAGGGAGTTAGGTAATAGGGTGATTCTGCTTAAAAGTGCCTTTTATGTGTAGTTATTTGATATATTTAGATAAAATATAGTGGTAGTTCCCCTATAATATAGTTAACTCCAGCATCCTAAAAGGCCTTTCATTCTATAACAAAATGAGAAAATACTTAGGGCATAATGCTAAATGAGTGCACACAATGACAGCAACTACATAAAGGGACACATGCCCACAAAGAATATGATAGGAGTCCTCACTCTCTATTCTCATTCTCTTTTCCCCCTCCACCTCCATCCCCTCAGCATTCCCATTTTCAATGATATCAGCTGCTGCACACTTACTCATGATGTTGAGTTACACATACAAATTTGCAGCTTCCTATAGAATAAATAGATCTGGTTGTGCCAAAGTCACATGGAAGATAACACCATTTCAAAGGTCAATTAATATTTCCTCCCACTCTCAGTTCCTTCTTCTGAATACCTTATATTTTTCCCCCCTAGGATATAGTATATGAATACCTTATATTAATTACTCTATCACCACTCACTCAGTCATTCAAGCTAGAAACTCCAGTATATTCCCCACTTCTCCTCTCCTACATTTTCTTCATCTGGCTGGCAATAAATATCTGGTAGTTTTCCTTGCCTTCATTCATAGTGCAACAATTTCACCCTGGATTATTTAAATTGCCTCTCATTTAGGCTGCCATTGATAATCTATACATACAATCAGAACTTCCTTTCTGAAATAAAGATATGATTAAGTCATTCCCTTTCTCAAAAACAACATAACACAAAACAAGACAAATCCTTAAATAGTTATCCATTAAATATATGTAAAATTATTTTAAGGCCATTTAATATCTGACCTTAATGTGGCCCCTGTTATGTTCTACTACCTATCATACAGCCCATTTTCCAGCTATACTGGAAATATTTTTCATGCATACTCTATGCAGATCAGAAATCAGGCTTACCTGACAAGGATCAGCTCAAACACAACCTCTTTCATTCACTTTATTTTCTAGTAAATCTGTCAAGAATTAGTTCTATTTTCAGTGCTCCCAATAGCACTTTTTGCAGTACCAGAGAGCTTTTATCCAATTGCATTACATCCACTTGTATATAAGCATCTTCCACCACATTTGTGAGAATATTGAAAAAAAAAATCCTATTCACTTTTCAATCCCATATGTACACAAAACAGCTCCCAAATGGTTTTTAAATGAGTAAGTGGATTCACAATTAAAAAAGATATTTTTCTCTTATGACCTTAATCAATGAAGAAAATTATAAGCTATAGAGTTATAAGAACATTAAATATATTTTAAATGAGAAGATATAGGACCTCAGCGATTATCATTTAATATTTACTGAGAAGAGACAATTTGAAAGTAAAATTATACTAAACCTAGAATCATCAAAGTACATTTCTGAAATTGTAAAATAATAAAAGAACAGACAAACTACACAGATGCTCTTAATATATAAGATTTTGTTGTGATGTAACTATGAGAAGAGACATTTGAAAATAATCCAACAATCTTAATGTATATTAAATTCAGTTATATTTGCTGGTAAAGTAAAATCTTTAATTGTAAGGAATTTTCCATACCAATTTATAAAATAGCCATTTGCTATTACTTGAAAATCCATAGCAAAAATTTTTAGATTCCTTTTGATATAAATTAAGCTTAATCATTATTAAAAAGTGGCTGATGTGACAAGCTCTTATAAATATGGTTCAGGTTTATAAAATGTAATTGAAGGTATGGAGGATAAGGGGTGTTGTTCATCAAGGAGCTCCTCTGTGACAATACTGCTTTTGCTACACCCAATTTTCACTTTTATATTCTGAATGAATAACATAATAGCAGCAGATGTTATAATATAAGTAGTAATCACCTCTTCATGGTGATCAGGAACTGGCCATCTGTCCCAAGATACCACACACAAAACCAATAATATTTCTGCAGAATTCTAGGGTAGAGAATGCCTAGACTTGATCTATAAATGAAATAAAAAGTGATTAAATCTCTTATAGCTCTTATAGCTCTATAGAATAAATAGATCTGGTTGTGCCAAAGGCACATGCATTAAGAAGCCCATATAAAAGGGACACAGATCCATAACTGAATCTTCTGAATAAATATCTATGAAATATTGCTTAGGCAAAGAAAGTTCTCAAATGTTTAGTAAAGCATCAGACTAGGCTCTAAGAAACTCCCCTATGGTGTATTGTTTCAGCCAGAAAGTGAGACTACGTTGATTAAGCTTCACATACAAAGTTAACTTCTTCATGCCCTTAGGGAACGAAGGAAACTATTATCAACTTTGAACCAATACAATTCTCAGATCTTAAATAATCTGGAGAAGGAGGACTTAGCTTTTCTCCTCCCCTCTAAAGTCCCCAAATCTGATTAGTGTCCCCAAATGTGATTATTCTGATAGGCCTAAATATTAGAAATGATCACCAAAGATAACGGACTTACTTCTCTAATACTCTTTTAATTGCAAATGACATCATTCAAGTCCAAACTGGAATTAAATTTACTCAGAATATCAAAGAACTCATGAATCGTTGTGCTATTTCTATAAGCAATAATTTTCACATAATTTATTATCCGAAGCTAGCCTTTTAAAAGTTTTAAAACAAAAACATGCCAACACAGAAAATAACAACAACAAAAAAATCACTTATACACAGGAGTAGGAAAAGATAGAGATTAAAATTTTCTCATTGTTTGCTATTCATGAAAATCATCAAATGAATACCATATCTTTACAAATCACATATTGTAAAGTGAAATATTGGTGAGGGAATTTTAAAAACATGATGTGGAAATATAGTTATGGCACTCTAAGGCCTTCTTGGAGGCAGGTAAGGGTATTACAATTAGTGATAAAATATAAAATTACAAAATGTAAACAAGGAATAAATAAATGATATTTCTTATTTTACTTTGAAACTAAGTTAAAATATAGCATATTTAAAATACTGAATCTGGGGCTGTAACCTTTCTTCAGTCAAGATGAGCATGAGAACCTTCCTTAAGCGACAGTCTAGTTAGAGCTAAAATTCCCTCGCTTGTCAATCAGATGAATGTGGAAGAACAAGGTCTCACTTACAATGCTATGTACTGAGCAATTCTGTCCTTCAGGGATAAATTTAAGCAAATATCATGGAGCTTTACTAAGAAATAAGTACATATTGCTTGAATGAAAAAGAGTAACAAAAATGAAAAAATCCAAAGTATCTTGGGAAAGTTGTAAATTGCAAGAAAATATGTTACAATAACATAAGTAAGGTCTTTCAGTGTGCATCTAACCAGAAAAGCAATTACATTTTTGTTTCTAGGGAAAAATAATTTCAACGATTCATTTAAATGATGGTGACCTGCCCACCCAGAAGCTGTTTTTCCTTCCTTCCAATTTATCTGTAGAGGAAAATATGCATTACATATTGCCACGCAGCTGTCACTCTCTACTTGGCAGGAAAATTGAAGCTATGATAGCACATATTGCTTATTATGCTAAAAGCTGAAAACAAGTACTTAACTAGGTACATGTCAAATACAATCTTTAAAAAATTCACTCACAACAAATAAACACTGCAATAATAGATCCTAAAAACTTAATTCAAAGGATATATTTTATAACATGCAAAGAAGAAATTCATGAATAAAAATTAAATTTCCTCACATGAAAATTCCACATTTATAAGTGGATTATCATTGCTGCTGTACATAACCTCTAAGTCTGTACATGATGAAAATCTCTAGGTGTATAACTCAGAGCCTTTAATCCCTGCCTGAGTTTGGGGAGTTTCCACTAACAGTTGCAGAAGCACACTAGACGGTATCATTTTTCTATGTAAAGCTCTCTCCAAACCTTTTTCTAAAGATCTCCAATAATAAAATTTCCAGGAAAAAAGTTGCCTTCTTACTATCATACAAACCATTTAAATATAAATATACATAGTAATCATATATTACTACAAATTATGACAACTCTGGTCTAATCTTAGTAAGATTCAGAGCAAGTCACATTATCTCTCTGAATTCCAATTTCCTCTTCTGTAAAATGAAGGGCTTACATCGGTGATCTAGTATTTCTGGGTTTCTAATTTAAATCAACAACAGTAATGAGTGAAATCTGGGGCAATGTGGTTTAACATAGAAAAAAGATTTAAAAGAAAGTGAATCAGACACAACAATCAAATAGAGTTTGAGTTTGATTTCCGGCTGCCATTTAGCTATGTAACTGTGGGCAGTTATCTGACATTGCTCCTAAGGGAGAATTGTTTTAGTGGCAAATTACTATCATGGAGGTAGTACCATTAACCATGTCTAAGTAATTTGCACCTAACATCCACCCCCACCTACAAATATTTTATTCACTTTAATCCCTATGTATGAAGGTAATTCCACCTTTTCACTGAATAGTGTTAACTGAAAATGTAATAAATATGTAAAGCATCTATCTCATCTAGGTAAAGATTAAAATAAGGTTAGTTTACCTTTTCATTTCCTCAAGAAGTAAGAAATATAGTGAAGACTATTTTTTTTAAAGATTTTATTTATTTATTTGAGAGAGAGAGAATGAGGGACAGAGAGCACAAGAGGGAAGAGGGCAGAGGGAGAAGCAGACCGCCTGCCAAGCAGGGAGCCCGACGCGGGACTCGATCCCAGGACTCCAGGATCACGACCTGAGCCGAAGGCAGTCACTTAACCAACTGAGCCACCCAGGCGCCCTATAGTGAAGAATATTTAAATGTTCCTTAATGTCTCCTAAAATTTCATTTTCCTATTGATCTAAAATATGTTTCTTGACATGATGCCTCTCATTTACACCAGTCCTTCCAGTGCCAATGATTGTTTTGTTTGAAACTGTTAGGTTAGCATATGATCACATCTGTACTTATCACAACTGTCATTAATGATATGAAATAATTATAACTTTTTGTCTGTCCTCCATTAGACCATATGCTTCATAAGGTCAGGAGCATTTGTCTATCCAGTTTACTCCTGTTGGCATGTGTCACAGTACCTTGCCTTTGCTCAATAAATATTCTGCAGTTAATGAATACATGAATGCTACACATCTTCTTGACATCCTCATCTCCAAAGTCTCTGCTTCTCATGACTTTGCTCCTAGCCTCCTTCTCTGAGCACACACACAAAAAATCTCTGTACTTTATAAAAGCTGAAAAAGTAATAGCTCCTAGCATCTTCACTTCTTAAACTACCAATAATAGCATTATTGACAACCATTTTTCCAAGTCTTCTTAAAATTTAACTTGAAAGTGGTCATGAAACTATATATTTGAGATCCTAATACCACTATTCTTCCCATGCAAGAGTAAAAGTTTTATTCTGTTTAGCTCCACTGGACTGAATGAGGCCCATGAGAAATGGTTTTATCTTACACCAAAACTAACTTTCTAAATCTACATTTTACCTTAAGCCTAAACAGCCTTCACCCTAAATTTGAGCCATGCATGTCTATAAAAAGCTAGACTGCAAGAGCTCCATTTATAGGCAGGCTTCTCTGGAGAAAGAACTCACCCAAAGAAAAGTGAATATTGACTAATTTTGGCTGAGGACAGAAGCTTAGAATTGTTCGTTCATTCAACAAATATTTGTGAACTAAATCAAATAAATCATATTTCTTGATCTCAGTCATCTCACACTCTAATAGGAAAAGCTTGACAATAAATCAATAGTTACACTTCCTTATAGTTATTGTACCAAGTGCAATAGGACAAAGAGGTGGTTATGAGTATTGGCCTGTCATCTGTCATCCTGGTTGCCCTATGCTCAGCTCTAGGAATGTTATAATTGCCACTGGTATGGCTTCTATATTTGGTATTCATCAGAGCCCTGGACATCAACATTGGAACACAGAGCAACAAAGGAAAATGTTTACATTTTGCAATATTACAATATTACCATTACAATATTGCTAACATGGAAGAGTCCTCAGAGCACATTCATGTGAACCCTTAGAAATTTCCAGATACAACCAAGGGTATTTGGAGAAGTCAAATCCCAAATGGGGTAAGAGCAGTACCAGAAATTCACTAGTTTGTTAACGTTTACCTTGTCCACACATTCTTGGGATAGCTTGTGGAAGAAAACTATTTAAAAATGGGATAGGCTACTTATAAGATGATAAATTCTTTGCTTGTATCTTCTCAAGCAGTGATTTTGTCAGAGTTATATGGAGTGAGAGGGTAAGCTTATTGAAAAAGACTCCTTTTAACTCTTAGATCTTATGAGTCTCCAATGTCATATAATGTAGCATCACACATGTATTTTGGTCCAAGAATTGTGTTCTTTTCCTATGTACTGCCTTTTTTTTCTTGGCAATATGGCCATATTTTGAAGAAACAGACATATAAGGCCTATAAATGCAATGAAGTGGTGCCATTTCCTGAAGCTCCTTCATTTCCTGTCCAATCCAATACTAGAGTTAAAATGAACAAAATGTGCAAATATCAATGGTTCATGCTGACTAAGCTTATTTTGGCATTCATTGAATGATTTTAAAAGGGAACAGTTGCTATCTAGTTGGTTTTAACTATTGATAATAAAAAGCATATTGTTTTCATGTGTTCCATTTCCTACTGAGCTCGCCACTGACTTTCCACTAACACTCCTTTCCTACTACTTCCTGTTGTGGGTAACACCATGGCAGCTTTTACCTAGCAAGCAATTTACCTAGGTTTGCACCACATGATATGGGAAGTACCAGCTAGAATTATAAAGGTTTCAGAGACAAGAAAAGGTATCCTGCTATGTTTTGAATGAGGCCAAACTTAGTGAGGGAAACTTAGGTCTCTTATGTACAATAACAGTTCTGCCACTTGAAAAGTATCATGTAATTTTATTTGAAAACCTAAGAACATAAGCCTTAAAATTAAAAAAAAAGTTTAAAATATACATAATTCACTTTAAAAGGAATGACCTGCTAACAAGTAAAATGAGATCTCTAGGCTGAAAGAACTTACAATCTACTTGAGGGAATAAAATAGAGAGTAACAATGAGGAACAACAAAAGATAACATTCATTAAATGAATTAAATGATAAATAATGTATAGATTCTATTTACTATCTATAGAAATTTATCCTTCATAATCTGTCAGAATCAAGGAAATCCTCATGGACTATATGGACATGAAATAAGACTGGATAAGATTGGAGATGAGAATTTCTGAGCAAAATGGCATGATCAAAAGCATGCACACAGGGTTAGGACATTAGTATAGGAAACGGACATGAGGTTCAGCCAATTACAAAGAACTAACCTTATGGGAGCTAGAGAGAAAATAGGCTCAATTTATGAAAGGCCTTTTAGTAAAAGTAGAAAAGTATGGACTTGATCCAGTGGACAATAGGTAAAAACCATATTGTCTTGAACAAAGGAATCAAATGAGGAAAGTGGTATAAAACAAACATAGACAGTGTCATCCAAGATCACTTGGGTATGGAAGAAAATAGGAATGGATGCAGGGACCCCACATAGAAAACCAGTTTGAGAAAGCCAAATGAAATTGTGTAAGCAGCTCTTCTCATTATTATTAACTTCTTGGCTCTTCAGGCAGATTCCACGCCCACCCCCACCCCCACATATATAAAATACATCTCAATGAAATTGTCATATAGTTGTCAATATTCATTTATATAAAATATAGTATTAATATATACAGAACCCTGAAAAGTAGTGTGATATGAGACTAGTGCTTTAATTCATTCATTCGTTCATTCAACCTTTGAGTACCTAGAATGAGCAAGGTAGTTGGAAGATCTAAAGATATAAGGGTGGTGAATTTTCTATACTCATTTCTTATACCAATTTCTTTGGTAACCCCAAAGGTTTATTTCTCAGTCACTTCACAGTTCAGTGTAGTCAGTAGAGGGACTGTGTTCCACATGACCATTCAAGGATCTATAAGCTACTTTCATCTTGTGCTTCTCCATACCCTTGGTGCCATGGGGTTTCTCCACTGGATTTTTGTCATTAGGATGTGAGAAGAAAGATGGGTGAGAGCGTGGCAGATAATATGGGAAGCCATTTAATAGGCCAGGCCTGGAAGTGGTATATACTACTTTAATCTTCTTAGTGGCCAGAAAAATTACATAAACCCACCCAGCTATAAGGAATGCTGGAAAATTTCATCCAGATAAGTGGCAAAGAGGAAAAAAAAGAGAATTAGATGAACACATAGTATTGTTTCTGACATAATACACTATCTGATTGGTAAAAGATACTTATTAAGAAATTTCTAATGCTTCAATAAATAAACATCCTTACAGAAAAAAATTGTAAACTATTTGTGAATACCAAAACACAAATTATATGCAATATTAAACAGATTTCTGACAAAAATCGGTTCTTAAGTTTAAAGACAAGTGTTTAACATTTTAAATGATCAAAAAAGCATTTCTTAGTTAGAAATTATAAAGTTGACAGGAAAGAGTGTTTAAATTTTATGGTTGGCAAAGCATGATGGGAAAGCTGTGGATCAGTTTGCTGAAAATAGATTCCCCAATGGTGATTAACAATAAGGAAGCTTAAACTAAATTAATGAATATACATGTTGACTTTCAGCTTCAATTCACTGGAATAATTACTTCACATTAACATATGAACATGCCAGCAATCAACAGTCTAAAGTCTCAGGTCACTGACTACTTCTACAAATATATTTTTTAATTTTTTATTATTATACAGCCTTCTGCAAGTTTTTTGTCCATATTGTTACATGCTTAATTGCACAGAATCTTATAAATTCTTACTGAAAGTGTTTTCTTAATGTTAATTTTATCACTATGTTAATGAGAATATAATAGAACTGCACTCTGATAGTAATGCTGACAGCAGAAGCCACCAATTTGTTAGCAATCATCAAACAGCAGTAAACACACTTATCAATGGTGGACAGAACAGCATAACAATTATATCTCTATTTTCTTGATAAATACAGTAAATTATACTATTATAAATTATGATGTAGCCTCCAAGGTGTTCCAGATAACCCATTCCTTTTGTAGATCTATAGCAAAAGTATTACCTTTTCCCACCTTACTGACTTCTTTATCATAAGGGACCCTAGGAACAGTCTTAAGAGGCCCAACTACTTTTTCATCATAACTTAAGCAAAGATATTTCACATAAGATACCATAATCACAGGACATCAACTGATTCATGTTTAAAATCTACTCAGATCCCTGTTTTAATTTATCTTGCCCTACTTTGCCTGAAATTGTTTCGTTGCTTCCATAAATTGTATTGCCTACCCAGGTGTAATGCTTAAGAAAGGTAATGTAAAAAATGCAGGAAGATTTCAGTAGTCCTACAAATCAAAAATTAAGTCTGCAATTTCAGTTTGTAACTTCCAACAGTCCTACAAATTGAAAAATATCCAAATAATTTGAAATAAATACAAAAAATAATGTGATTTATTTAGATGCTTTAGAGGTCTTGAATAAAGGCCTATTACAACATACACCCTGGAATCAGACTCGATTCAATCCTTGGCTCTACTACTTGCTAGCTATGCAAACTTGATATTTCTGCACATCCGTGACCATAACCACTATATCCACCAGGACAGTAATGATGCCATCTCAAAAGATTTTTGTAAGAAGTATGCTAGTTTCTATATATGAAGCACTTGGAAAATTCCTAAATACACTGTTAATATTACATATAACATGAGTTATCCAAACTTGAAACTTAAGATTTATTTTATACTTCTATTGAAAACTTTTAATTTGACAGGAAGAGAAATGTTGCATCTTTAATGATATCATTCACATCCACAAATCTAATTTAATAACCACTGCCTACACGGAATTTTCATTTTAGATATATTATCTGTATACATTCTTCTCATTTATCTGATACGTGATTAAAATATTTCTTAGCATAAGCTTTGATAATTCATCAGTTACTAAAAAACATCTACCTATTGTAAACAGACATTTGACATTTGATATATGTGTCATAAAATATGAGACCTACTTCAGAACTTAGGATCTCCCAGTCTGGCAGTAAAGATGTAAATTTTAATCAAATAACTATTTTATAAAGTAATATATCAAAAGTGTCACTGGTTATTTCATTATAAAAAAAGAACCAATGTGATTTTATCTATATTGAAATGGTCACTCAGCTACAAGTGACATTTTAACATCCACAATTTTTTTTTCTGGTTTTCAAATTCAATGCTTTTAATTCAGAGCTCTTCTTCTTCTTCTTCTTCTTCTTCTTCTGCTTCTGCTTCTTCTTCTTCTCTTCTTCTTCTTCTTCTTCTTCTCTCTTCCTCTTCTTCTTCTTCTTCTTCTCTTCCTCTTCTTCTTTCTTCTTCTTCTTCTTCCTCTTCCTCTTCCTCTTCTTCTTCTTCTTCTTCTTCTTCTCTTCCTCTTCTTCTTTCTTCTTCTTCTTCCTCTTCCTCTTCTTCTTCCTCTTCCTCTTCTTCTTCTTCTTCTTCTTCTTCTTCTTCTTCTCTCTTCCTCTTCTTCTTCTTCTTCTTCTTCTCTCTTCCTCTTCCTCTTCTTCTTCTTCTCTTTTTTTTTAAGTGCTGGTATATCTACTTCCTCCAGAAAAAAAGGAATGACAATTATATAACTGGTTATGACTTGTTTGCTTTGACTACCAAGGAACAAAATATAGCAATGATGTCAATCTTGATGGTTCAGTCATTTATTCTTTATACCATTCTTTAGAAGCTTATACTTTTCCTTGTATTTTTCCTTTTATATATTTTTATTTCTCTTTTATTACTGATTTATTTATAGGTTATTCTTTTATAATATTTATTTCTTAATTTGAGAGAGAGCATATGCACATGAATGGGGGAGGGGCAGAGGGAGGAGAGAGAAAAATCTCAAGCAGACTCCCCCCGCTGAGTATGGAGCCTGCCTGCAAAGGGTTTGATCTCCTGGCCCTGAGATCATGACCTGAGCTGAAATCAAGAGTCCTATGCTTAAGGGACTGAGCCACCCAAGCATCCCTATTTATATGTTGTTAATTTTATAAATCACCTAATTTTTCATAAAACATATATATAACTTTGAATACTCAATACTTATATTGCAAAGAATTCTTATAGCTTCTTAAACTATATTTTCTCTTTTTTCTCTTTGTTCTCATTATATCAAAATATAACTGCTTTATTGAGAAACATTAGTGAAATGTCTGAAAGTTGGATTTTTTTCTGTTGGAATTTGAATTTTCATTTAAGTGATTATTTATGACTGTACATATTTTCTCAGGGAACTACACTGAAGAAAAACACTAGAAGATGTGGGAATTTAATCTTGGGTTACTTATAATTTAAAAAGTTGGTTAACAGATGATAAAGGTTTTATTTGACTTGTTTCTTTTTCTCAATATAGGTCTAAATTTGCAACAAAAGTAGAAGCTTACTCTATATCCCTTATATTGAATTAAGTACTAGTTTCTTGCTTTAAATTATCAATTAAAATAGACATTTTTATCATTAAAACCACTCCTGATTATTCAAACCTTAAGAAATATAAGATTGTGCAAAAAAAACCCAGAGTTTACCAGTGATATTAGCATTTAAAAATACCTGAATATACTGTCTATTCTTACATGTCTCACTGAGAATTTAAATGCCTTGGTCAGCATAACCCATGACAGGTTATAGTCTTGTTTTGAGTTATATTCAGTGGTTTAGAAAATCATAAGGTATGGGCGCCTGGGTGGCTCAGTCGGTTAAGCGTCTGCCTTCGGCTCAGGTCATGATCCCAGGGTCCTGGGATCGAGTTCCGCATCGGGCTTCCTGATCTGTGGGGGGCCTGCTTCTCCCTCACCTCCCCACTTGTGCTCTCTCTCTCACTATCTTTGTCTCTCTCTCTCAAATAAATAAAATCTAAAAAAAAAATCATAAGGCATGAGGTTAAAGTGAAGCACTCTCAAAACTTATGAAGTCAGTAAATCTCATTATTAATCATTACCCTTGAACATGTTTATGTACTGCTATGAAATGCTCATAGATTTAAAAAATATATATACAATAACATACTTTTAAACCACTCTAAATACAGCTTTGCTACAAAAATTCAATACTCAAGTACAAGGATGTATTTGTATCTCCTTAGGATAAATATATATATACACAAACACACATTTTACAAATACATTTTCTTCCATATAGTCAGATATATATAAAAGTCAGATATATATAAAATCATTTTATTAAGCCAAAGTTAGAAATAACAGGAATTCAATCAAAACCCATTACACCAGCTCAAAGATGTCTTAATCACTATATAATGAATTTCATATTGGGTCCTTAGTCCTCAGTTTTGGAACAGGTATTAGGCTTACAATTTCCTGATGTACACAAGTGTTTGGGTGAAAGACTGCCAGTGACCACTGTCAGAAACTTAAGTGTAGGAAAGGGTGAGAGTGATGATCCAATTGTATTTAATACATTTCATTACTAAGAATTTGGTTTGGCTGAATTTAACAAAAAATACAAGTTAACAAGAAATTTATTTCTCTCTCACAGAAAAACATACACGTAGGCAGTTCATAGCTGATATAGTAGCTCTGCAGTTTTCTGCAAGCAGGTTTCCAGCTTTCTTAACTGTATTCCTAGGATGAGACCCTCAGTTTATGAATCCAGACGCAGCACTAGCCATCACATTCATGTTCTAAGCATTACTGTGGAAGAAAGAACAAGAAGGCAGAAGTTCCCAAAGTGTAGCTCTCGGACTAGCAGCACCAGCATGACCTAGCAACTTGTTAGAAATGCAAATTCTCAATGGGGGAGCTTAGTTGGTGGCATAGTAGGAGGACCCTAAGCTCGTCTCATCCCTCAAACACAACCAGATAACTGTCAAATCGTTCTGAATACCCAAGAAATCAACCTGAGGACTGTGTATTATTATTTATAATACCTCAATAAATCAAGAAAGAAAAAGAAAGAAAGAAAGAAAGAAAGAAAGAAAGAAAGAAAGAAAGAAAGACAGACTTGTTTCTTTTTCTCAATATAGGTCCAGCAAGCTGGAGAGGGGAACCACAAATATGGACAGTAGGAAGCTGTGTTTTGGTTTGTTTTTTTCCCCATGAAAAATTCTACTTTTATCAGGACAAGAAAATGTTTTTGATTAAAAAGAGTGCTACTTTTCTGGGTATTTATTGATTTTAATGACAGTCTTTTCTCTTATTCAATTTTTAAATACTAATCATAAAGAATGGGGATCATTTTTGTCCCCATTTGGAAGATAAGAAAACTGAGACCTCCAAATTATAATTTTTTTTACTCAGGAGCTCACATACCCTCACTAGTAGGAAAAGTCAGACTTAGAAATCAGGTTCCTTTACCTAAAGTCCTTTACCTTTTACATTATATCACATTTATTTACTGAAGGCCACTCTCTTTATCTTTAATGTTTATAATACCTTAGCTTTCTACTTCTTTTCCTGTCCCCCCAAATATTTTCTTCCTGCCAATCTTTTCCATAAAAATGTTGAAGCCTTTAAAATGTAAAAGCTAAAATAACAGTTTATGTAGCAAGACTAAAAGAACTTTACAATTATACTACTAATCAGAATGAGATACACTTGACATTTTCTTCTATTTCTTGTTTACATTTCAATCATTGAAACATAAAAGAAGTAACTGGATTTTAATAATTGAGAAATGTTAATAACTCAAGATAATAGCTGCCTAGCACTAATATTTCTAAACTTTGATTTGAAGTTAGACTAATGTGACAATGCAGTCTTTAAGAAACTAGGACAATTGTTGCTTGCTTGTTCTTCCATTAAAAAACTGAGAAAATAGTTGTTACGACAGGAACTATAATGATAGTGGAAAGTGATTAAAAGTTACTGTTTACTTTTGATATTGTGATCAGAATATTCAACTCTATTCAAGTCACTGACTTTTTTGTCTAATGTTTTAGAAATATTTACTGCCAGAGTTCTAATAACAGAAACTATCTGGTGATTTGCTCCAGCATTTTAAAACTTCCATATGAAAACAAAAAGATGCTATGTAGTTTACAGATATGAAGATAAATCCAACACAATCAGTGTAGCACAGTTTTAACAGCAAGCATATTTTAGAACCCAGAATAAAAGAAACTTTACTGAAGGGCTAAATCAATTTGATGCTACAGAGCAGTCCTTATATTCTGACTGGCATAGGTTTTCCAATGCATCAAGAGTCATCAGCATTGAGGGTGGTCTGGCCATGACCTATGGAAGCCCAGAGGGCACTCCTTTGGATATCACATGTCCTGTCTGAAGCTGCATAGTTATTGACCAAAAGGGCCATTTTTCAGTTCCAGAAAAGTAGCTGATTTTCCTTGACAGAGCCCCTAGCCATAGAAAGAAAGCATCTGGTATTACTAAGCCTGTAGGAAAGAATGCTCATAAAATAAGGACACAAAGAGTTGTAACTTTATAAAATTATGAGATCTACTCACTATTTAAAATAAATGGGATAGAAATATTACATCACTGTACTAAAGAGAGGGAGGAGTAAGTGATCATCTTATGTGTATGGAGCACAGAACACATGATGATGAAAATGATTATACCATGTACCATACATTGAAAATTCTTATTATGCCTGACCATATGTCAAATACTTTATGTACCTTATCTCATTTAATCTTCATTACTGATCTTTCAGGGGTATTATTCTCATTTTTTTGTGAGGAATCACAATTATAGAAATTCATTTTTTTAATCATACAGTTACCTTGGTAAGATGGCTGGATATGCACCAAAAATTTGTACTCCCCTTTTTAAAGTGTATCACTGAAGATAGGAAGTAGCTTTACAACTAGGGATTTTATTTCTTAGCTCCCCTTTTTATAAAGGTAGGTATGTTGACTGATTTTTGCCAATGAATGAGGGTGACTGTGTCACTTCTAGGTCAAGATATTTAATAAATGGTCTGGTTGGAAGATGGTGGCAGAGTAGGAGGACCCTAGGCTCACCTTGTCCCATGAATATAACCAGATAACTTTCAAATCATCCTAAATACCCCAGAAATTGACTTGAAGACTGGCAGAACAACTCCACAACTAAAGGTAGAGAAGAGGTAGGTAGGAAGTAAAGAAGGTAGGAAGTGCAGAGATATGGTTTGGGAAAGAAATGAATCATGGCTGCTGTGGTAGGGAGGGAACTGCAGAGAAGAGCAAGAGACAGACTAGAACACAGCGGAGTGCAAAGGGGAAAATGAAAGCCCATAGCAATTGACATGGAAAGCGAGAGTGGCTGAATTTCATGACTTCTGGCAACTAGCAGGGCTTAAAGCCTGGAGTTTTAAAGGTCAACAGATGTGGCAGGGATAGAGACTGGAGGACATTGTGCTGCTCTTTGAGAAAGGGTAGGCAAACAACCTGCAGCCATACAGCATGGAAACAGTGATCTAAAGAGCTCCTGGGGCACACAATGGGGAGCTTATTTACACATTTCATAAGATATCCCAGAGACACAGCATCACAGAGAGACCCCTCCAGGAATAAAGGAACTGGCAGGCACCATTTCCCTCCCCCACCCCTCAGCATATGCCAGGGCCTACACTCACTACCTAAATTGTTTATGCCAAGCTTCACTCCCCTATGCTCTGGTGGAACCACCTTCCCAGTCTCCCTTGACTCAGTCCCAGCACACTCGGCTCCTTCCCTCAGAAGACCTGCCTAAACCCCTACTCTCACTGCATCTCCCAACTGAGGAGTTTCGCAGAACCTCAGCTCCAGCAGTGGTGATGACAGGTCTCATTTTACAAGGAGGCCAGAATGCAACTAGTTAAAATGGGCCACATTCATGCCAGGGACCAAACCACATCTACAACAGGCAAAAAGAGCCTCTGCAGATGACTGTCCTGAAGGAAAAGGACCCAGCCCTGGGGAACAGGGGATACTACATGGCAGAACACTACAGGATCTCTTCTTCATAAGGCCATTACTATCAAGAACAAGAGTTGTAGCTGACTTTATTGACACACAGAAGCAGGCAAAGAGACTTTAACAGAATGAGAAGACAGATAAATTTGTCCCAAATGAATGAAAAGGACAAGACCATGGCCAGAGATCTAAGTGAAACAAATAAAAGTAACATGTCTGATGGAGTATTTAAAGCAATTATCATAAGGATACTCACTGGACTTGAAAAAAGAATGGAAGGCATCAGTGAGATCCTTATCACAGAGATAAGGAATAACACAGGAGAGGTAAAGAGCTCGATAAAAAAAATGAGAAACACACTTGATGGAATGAACAGCAGGCTGGAAGAAGCAGAGGAATGAGTTGATGACCTAGAAGACGTAGTAATGGAAAGTAATCAAGCTGAACAAATGAGAAAAAAAATAATTATGCAAAATGAGAACATAGGGAACTCAGTGATTCCATCAAATGTAATAACGTTTGTTTTATAGGAATAGAAAAAGAAGGAGGAGGAGAAGAAGAAGAGGAGGAGGAGAGAAAGGCAGGCAAAAAATTTATGTGAAGAAATAATGGCTGAAAGCTTCCCTAATCTGCAGAAGGAAACAGGCATCCAAATTCAGGAGGCACAGAGAACCCCCAATAAAATCAATAAAAGCAGATACACACCAAGACATATTGTAATTAAAATGGAAATATACAGTGATAAAGAAAAAAAATTAAAAGCAGCAAGATAAAAGAAGATAGTAACATACAAGAGAAACCCCATAAGGCTATCAGATTCTTCAGTAGAAACTTTCCAAGCCAGAGGCATGGCATGATATAATCAAAGGGCTGAGTGAGAAAAATCTGCAGCCAAGAATACTCTATCTATCAAGGCTATCACCATAACACAAAGAGAGATTAAGAGTTTCCCAGCCAAACAAAAACTAAAGGAGTTTGTGACCACTAAACCAGCCCTGCAAGAAATATTAAAAGGGACTTTTAATATTAAAGGGAACTATAATACATTTAATAATACAGGGGGCTATTTAAGGGAAAGGAGGGATCAAAAGTGACAGTATGAAGTTAGGAAACAAAAAATCAGTAAAAATGAATATTTCTGTAAAAAGCAATCAAGGAGTTCACAAAATAATAGGATGTAAAATATAAAAACATACATCTAAAATGTGGGAAGAAGAGGAGTAAAGGTTGGTTCAAAGCTAAGCAACCATCCACTTAATATAGACTGCTATATGCAGAAGAGGTTTATATATACAAACCTAATGGTAACCATATAACAAAAATCACTAATAAATATACAAAGAATAAAGAGAAAGAAATCCAATATATCACTAAAGAAAATAGCAAGCCATGAAAGAGAGAAAGACAACAAAGGATAAAAGGAAATCTTCAGTAATAGCCACAAAACAAGTAATAAAATGGCAATAAGTACATATATATCAATAATTACTTTGAATGTAAATGGACTAAATGCTCCAAAGACATAGGTTGACAGAATGGATAAAAAATAAGACCCGTCTGTACACTGCCTACAAGAAACTCATTTTAGTCCTAAAGGCACCTACACTGAAAGTAAGGAGATGGAGAAAGATCTATCATGCACATGGTTGTTAATAGAAAGTTAGAGTAGCAATAGTTACATTGAACAAATGACTTTAAAACAAAGGCTGTAACAAGAGACAAAGGACACTATATAATAATAAAGGGATAATCCAACAAGAAGATGTAACAGTTGTAAATATTTATACACCCAACATGGGAGCAACCAAATGTGTAAAACTGTTTATAACAAACAAAAAGAAAATAATTGATAATAATACAATAATAGTAGGGGATTTTAACACCCCACTTATATCAATTGACAGATCATCTAAACAGAAAACCAACAAGGAAAAAATGGCTTTGAAAGACACACTGGAACAGATGGATTTAACAGATATATTCGGAACATTCCATCCTAAAAGAGCAGAATAGACATTCTTTTTAAATGCACATGGAACATATTCCAAAATAGATCACATATTAGTCCACAAAACAAGCCTCAATTAATTTAAAAAGACTGAAGTGATGCCATGCAACTTTTCTGACAACAATGCTATGAAACTAGAAGTCAACCACAAGAAAAAATCTGGAAAGACCACATATACATGGAGGTTAAATAACATGCTACTAAACAATGAATGGGTCAACAAGGAAATAAAAGAAAAAGTAGAAAAGTACATGAAAACAAATGAAAATGAAAACACAATTGTCCAAAACCTTTGGGATGTAGCAAAAGTGGTTCTAAGAAGGAAGTTTATAGCAATACAGTCTACCTCAAGAAGCAAGAAAAATCTCAAATAAACAACCTAACCTTACATCTAAAGGATCTAAAAAAGAACAACAAACAAAACCAAAACCAGCAGATACAAGGAAATAACAACAACAAAAAAAATAGAGTAGAAATAAATGATATTGAAAGTAAAAAAAACAACAGAACAGTCAATGAAACCAGGAGCTGGTTCTTTGAAAAGCTCAATAAAATTCATAAACCTCCAGCCAGACTTGTCAAGAAAAAAAGAGAGAAAGGACTCATAAATAAAATCACAAATGAAAGAGGAGAAATAACAACCAATACCACAGATATACAAATGTAAGAGAATATTATGAAAAACTATATGCCAACAAATTAGCAACCTAACAGAAATGGGTAAATTCCTAGAAACTTATGAACTGCCAAAAATGAAACAGGATTGAACAGCAAATTTGAACAGACTAATAATCAGCAAAGAGATTGAATCAGTTATCAAAAAACTCCCAAAAAACAAAAGTCCAGGAACAGATGGCTTCATGGAAGAATTCTACCAAACATTTAAAGAAGAATCAATATCTATTCTTCTCATACTATTCCAAAAAACAGAAAAGGAAGGAAAACTTCCGAATTCATTCTCTGAGGCCAGCATTACCCTGATACCAAAACGAGATAAAGGCACCACTAAAAAAGAGAATTATAAGCCAATATCCCTGATGAACAAAGATGCAAAAATACTCAGTAAAATACTAGCAAATGAATAAAAAAATACATTAAGAAATCATTTACCATGATCAAGTGGAATTTATTCCTGGATTGCAAGGGTATTTGCAAATCAATCAATGTGATACATCAAATCAATAAGAGGAAAGATAAGAACTATATGATCATTTCAATAGACACAGAAAAAAGATTTGACGAAGTACAACACCTAGTCATGATAAAAACCCTCAATAAAGTAGGTTTTGAGGGAACATACCTCAACATAATAAAAGCCATATATGAAAAACCCATAGCAAACATCAGCTTTAATGGGGAAAACCTGAAAGCTTTTCCTCTACAGTAAGGAATAAGATAAGAATGTCTACTCTTACCACTTTTATTCAACATAGTACTGGAAATCCTAGCCAAGCAATCAGACAACAAAAAGAAATTAAAGTCATCCAAGTTGGCAGGAAGAAGTCAAACATTCACTATTTGCACATGACATGATACTACTAAAAGAAAATGACTCCAAAAGACTTCATCAAAAAAAACTGCTAGAACTGATAAACAAATTCAGTAAAGTTGCAGGTTACAAAATTAATGTACAGAAATCTTTTGCATTTTTATACACCAAGAATGAAGCAGCAGAGATATTAACAAAACAATCCTATTTATAATTGCACCAAAAATGATAAGATACCTAGGAATAAACCTAACCAAAGAGGTGAAAGACCTGTACTCTGAAAATCATAAAACACTGATGAAAGAAACTAAAGTAGATAAAAAGTAACAGAAAGACATTCCATGTTCATGGACTGGAAGCATGAATTTTGTTAAAATGTCTACACTACCCAAAGCAAGATACACATTTAATACAATCCCTATCAACCAACAGCATTTTTTCACAGAACTAGAACAAACAATTCTAAAATCTGTGTGGAACCACAAAAGACCCTAAATAGCCAAAGCCATCTGGAAAAGAAAAGCAAAGCTGGAGGCATCACAATTCCAGACTTCAAGTTATATTATAAAGCTGTAGTAATGAAAATAGTATGTTACTACCACAGAAATAGACACATAGATCAATAGAACAAAATAGAAAACCCAGAAATAAACCTAAAACTCTACGGTCATTTAATCTTTGGCAAAGCAGGAAAGAATATTAATGGGAGAATAACAGACTCTTCATCAAATGTTGTTGGGAAAACTGGGCAGTTACATGCAAAAGAATGAAATGTCACTATTTTCTTACACCATACACAAAAACAAGTTCAAAATGGATTGAAAACCTAAATGTGAGACCTGAAACCATAAAAATCCTAGAAGAGAACACAGGCAGTAACCTTTTTTGACATCGGTGTAGCAACTTTTTTCTAGATAGGTATCCTGAGGCAAGGGAGACAAAAGCAAAAATAAACTATTGGGACTACACAAAAATAAAAAAGCTTCTGCACAGCAAAGGAACTAATCAACAAAACTAAAGGCAACCTAAAGAATGGGAGAAGATATTTGCAAATGGCATCTCTGATAAAGAGTTAGGATCCAAAATCTATAAAGAAATTATAAAACTTAACACCAAAAAAAGTATAATTAAAACATGGGCAGAAGACATGAACAGATATTTCTCTAAAGAAGACAACCAGATAGCCAAGACACATGAAAAGATGCTCATCATCACTTACCATAAGGGAAATCAAAACTACAATGGGATATTAGCTCACACCTGTCAGAATGGCTAAAATCAATAACACAAGAAACAACAGGTGTTGATGAGGATTGTGGAGAAAAAGGAACACTCTTGTACTATTGGTGGGAATTCAAACTGGTACAACCACTGTGGAAAACAGTATGGAAGTTCCTCAAAAATTTAAAAATAGAACTACCCTACAATCTAGCAATTGTACTCTTGGGTATTTACCAAAAAATACAAAAACAGTAATTCAAAGGGATGCATGACCCCTATGTTATAGCAGCATTATTTACAATAGCCAAATTATAGAAGCAGTCCAAATATCTATCGATTGATGAACAAATAAAGAAGAGGTGGTATATATATATATTATATATATATAATATATTATTTAGCCATAAAAATAGGGAAATTGTGCCATTTGCAATGACATGGGTGGAGCTAGAGAATATAATGCTAAGCCAAATAAGTCAGAGAAAAACAAATACCATCTCATTTCACTCATATATGTGATTTAAGAAACAAAACAAATGAACAAAGGGAAAAAAGAGAGAGAGACAGAGAAATCAAGAAACAGACTCTTATAGAGAACTGATAGTTACCAGAGGGGAGGTGGGTGGGAGGATGGGTTAAATAGGTGATGGGGATTAAGGAGTGCAGCTGTTGTGATTAGCACTGGGTGATGTACAGAATTGCTGAATCACTATTTTGTATACCTAAAACTAATAAATCAGTGTATGCCAAAAAAAGATATTTAATAAGCTAGTGGGCCTTCTTCATGTTCATTTATCCTGTCTATTAACTGGATGAGGAATATCTTGAGGCCCTACAATGAGTATGGAGCTATGAGATGGTGGGGCCTTATTTATGTCCTCCTGATGTTCCCAGACAGATCTGAATGAACTGCTTAATATTTTAATATGTTTTCTTCCACAAAGGAGTCACACTGCAAATAGACCAAAGCACCAATAACACTAGTAACAAGCTTTTTATATATCTCGAGAAGAGAATGTTAGTAACTTATCAAAGTAATAATGATGATAATGACAATCATAATAATAGATATGTTGAAGAAATTGACTCAGACAACTTTGTAGACATACTTTTGTCTACAAAATTCATTTAGTAAAACAGACCCCAAAATTTGTAATTAAGGAGAAGTATCAGGTCTCTTTTTGCTTAGGTCTAAGCCTTATCCTCCAAGACAATTTATAGAAGCTACTTGATCTCTATTTGAATATTAATATATTTTTTTAAAGATTTTATTTATTTGACAGAGAGAGACAGTGAGAGAGGGAACACAAGCAGGGGGAGTGGGAGAGGGAGAAGCAGGCTTCCCACTGAGCTCCAGGGAGCCCGATGCGGGGCTCGATCCCAGGACCCTGGGGTCATGACCTGAGCCTAAGGCAGACGCTTAATGACTGAGCCACCCAGGCGCCCCTTGAATATTAATATTTTGTCTATCACCTTATCTGTGGTCATCACTCCCATTCCAGCAATGACATCCCCATTGCTTGGCATAAGAGTAAGAGTGGATTTATATACATATTGTTAAATTAAAGAAAGAGTAATGTGGTAAGGGTTTGTAAAATCAAAGCTCTGCTTTTCTGGGTAAGAAGTGTTATTTATTATTCATTTAGTTAAATGTGGTGGTGATGATTAAAAAACAAACACACACACAAAACCTTGCTAACCAAATAATAAAATAAAAAGAAAAAATAAAAGTTTTTTTTTTTCAGAGTATTCCGAAACACCAGATTTCCTATGATAGTGGTTCTCCCATCATAATGAACTCGTCCCCCCCCCCCCCCCCCCCCCTGGCACACTACAGCACTAACTCAGAAGTTAAAGAAAAAAAACCTGGGCAGTTTTTTTTTTTTTTTTTAGAGATTTACATTTGTTTGTTTGTTCTTAAGATTTTATTTATTTCTTTGAGAGAGAGAGAGAGAGTGTGTGCTTGAGCATGGGGGGGAGGGGCAGAGAGAGAGGGAGAAGCAGACTCCCCGCAGAGCAGGGAGTCCAATTCTGGCTCTATCCCAGGACCCTGGGATCATGGCCTGAGCCCAAGGCAGACACTTAACTGACTGAGCCACCCAGGTGACCCATGTTTCTTGTTTTCTTAAAGTACCACAAGTGATGCTAAGACAACCAGACTGAAAGCCACCCTGAAATAACAATATATAGCCCCTACCATTAAAATACTGAAATACTAAAAAGTAGCTAACATTCCATGAGTGTGTAATGGGTCTACACTAAGCAGAATATGGCCATTCTTTTCCTTTAATCTTAACAATAATTCTTTAACATAGATATTAGCTTAATCTTACAGAATGAAAAGCTGATGGTTAGAAAGACAATACATTTCCCAATGCCACAGAGTCATTATGCAATAGAACACAAATAGCTGTACTCATGCTCTGTACAGTCTAACTTGCTTAGATTCTGAGGGCAACCTTGGCTCTGATTGTGCCCATCTGAAAAACATGATCCAGTGTACACAATTTTCCATAGATTTTTGTCCATTTTTAGGGTTATGATACTCTGATCCATGGTAGAAAAGATCTTAATGTTATTGATTTCCATTAGTCTGGGTAGCTTTCTTTGGAAACCATGTGTTGAATGGAAAGTGACAAAAACTTCTAAGATAATATTTTCACATTTTGAGGGGAAGATCAAGGGACAATCTGTTTTGCAAATAATTCCACTGTCTGAAAATTGGTCAGAATAGGAAACTAGCTCAATTTTCTTGGGACAGTGTTATTTGTGCCTGTTATCTCAGTAAAATGGAAAAAGAGTAATGTTTTAATCACAGGGCTGTTGTGAGGATTGAATATAAAAATACACATGAAGTTTTTGGCAAATGGCTGTACCTGCTAAGTACACTACAAATGTTAGAGATTATTGTAATTATTAGTGGTTATCGCCAGGTGTTATAAACATCTAGCTCTTTTATTCTCTATAACATATAATTTTGTATTTTTCTTGGTTCTAGAAGTATAATATTTTTAATTTCCCCCAAGTTCTATTCCCTATATTATCTAAGAAAGCAATTTTAAAAGTAAGTCTCAAGTCCTTAAGATTCTAGAAATTGTTTTTACTTGTGGTAATTTTGTTTAGCGAATGAGTCCATCATGAATCCCAATTTCAGGTACAGAATGTTTAAAATTGAGATTAAGACTCCATTATCCAAGCTGAAACACAATATTTCAGCTTTATATGTACTATATCAAAAAGAACATGGTAAATAGGTGTTTCCCTTATGAAATGTAAACAAATTAAACTCAGGTCATATGAGGCAATAAATTAGAATTTGTTTTTTAGTTACTGTAGATTGCCTTTCCCTTCCATTTCGTGAATTTTCAAGTCTTGTATATGCTATAATTTACACACTGAGCTGAATATATTGCTGCCCATTATAAATTGAGAGTAAAAAAGAAATTCACAATGTCTAACTACTCCTTTCTTTATACTGTAATGCCTGACAGGAGAAAAAAAGATGTGAATTTATAGTGTGATCTACAAGTAAATGTATACAATGTTCAAAGCCATGATTCACATACAAAGAATCCACACTATTTCTTTTTTTTTTTATTTCAAAGGGTTTCACGGCACTTGTTATAAAATGTCCTCGTCAAATAATCTAACCAAAAAGTCGTTCCAATTTTAGTATATGTGCTGCCAAAGCGAGCACAATCTAACCAAAAAGTCAAAAGAATTAGTAACTTACTTCATTTTGAAATAAATGAAGTAGCAAATAGCTTGTTTCAACCAAACGAAGATAAATTCCCTATCTTGCTTCCTAGCATGAGAAGAACATAATAATTTTGTGAA
This sequence comes from Neomonachus schauinslandi, assembly GCF_002201575.2. Classification (NCBI taxonomy): domain Eukaryota; kingdom Metazoa; phylum Chordata; class Mammalia; order Carnivora; family Phocidae; genus Neomonachus; species Neomonachus schauinslandi. The sequence goes on along the minus strand of NC_058403.1, from coordinate 43,876,310 downwards.
AAAGGCCCTTGATGTCTATTAGGACATAAGATATGAATAGCAATTACAATAATTAAATATAATTATATTAAAATAATTAGTACTTAAACTATCAATTGCAGTGCGCTACTCAGCAATTAAACACACAGACTAAATTTCAATATAATTTATATTGCGCTGTTCCTTACTCAGGAAGTGGTGAAAATAATCTCCCTGTGTGTTTTCAATTTAACCAGCATTACATCAGTTTTATATCAGTTTTTGAAGCTAGGGAGGTCATAAATCTTATGAATCACTGAACTTTCGAAGTGGTTGTAGTTTGATGGCTTTACCAAATGTTCTAGAAAAGTCAATTTTCTACTTCTAGAAATTCCTAAGAGGGAAGCTGGCTCTGCTGTGGAGCCTATGAATAGTGACAGATTTTCTTACCCTTTGCACATCACAGGGTTCAAAGCTGATACTCAGATAGGACTGATATTCAGATCCACACAATAGGTCTGACTAGTTCTGATCTCCATTTGTGTGGGTAGCTCCTTTTGAAAACAATGTACAAAAGTAGAAAATGAGGGATTTCTGAGACTCTAAAATTCTCCTCATTTTGTAGGGGACTTAAGGGAAACCTATTTTGCAAGAGTTTCAGATTATTGACATTCCAGCATTAGAAACATCACTGGATAAAAGTTACTACAGAAAAATAAGTCCATAGACCAATGACTCAAGTACTACTTAAATTTGTAAAAATTAAATCATGTCATCAATACTTAGAAAAGTGGACTATGAAAAGATGATACACTACTCAACATTTCATTAGCAGGTTTGATATTTACTGTTTTTAATAATAATTTTTAAATTGTTTGTTTTTCAGATGAATAAGTGTCAGAGCTTATATTCAGCCAGCACTCACTAGTACAACATTACAGGTTGGCAAAGTGTGAAATACTTCTCTACCAATTAGTAAATGCCTGGTGTCCGAACTTTATGAGTTACCACTTTGCTACACTGGTGTCTATCCTGGTTTCCCTTTTTCTGACTTCTCCAAGATCCAGCAAATAACCTTGGCATAGAAGAAGGTGTCAAGGACACTACTACTCTCCTAAAGCCAGCATCTATCTATTCAGTACCTTATTGGCTATAAAACATATTGAATGCACCCTTGGAAAGACGCTATGCTAAACCATCAGCAATCCATTCCCCAAATTTTCTCAGTGTCTGACATGTCACAGATAGATATTGCTTTTATCTAAGACCATTTCCATATGTAATGTTGAACAAACCAATGTTGATGGCATGAGCTGGTGTTTAGCATCTGGGGGAATCCAAGGATACAGACACTGGGAAGAGATGTTAGGGACTAACAATCAAAGCAAAAATGGATGGTTCTCCCAAGCAGATACTGAGGTCTAAGATGGGGAATAATCCAGAAGAGCAGGAGGAACAGAGAAGGTAAAAGTAAAGGCAGAGAGAACAAAGCAAACACAATGGGTGTTCTAGGTAATCTGTGTCCTTCAGATGAGGAGATGTGAGAAACAAGGCTGGCAGAAATGAAGCAGGAAACTGCATGCAGCTAGAGTTCAGGCATGTTTCTCCAGAGCTCCTGACAGACCTGGCCAGCAGAACAACTCCAGGTATCTAAGAACAGAGACAAAGTGAGTCCCAGGAAGGCTGAATGACCTTCTCCTATGCATGATCCTTGCTTAGTATTTGCCAAAAAAGGCTAATAAGATCAATTGTCCAGCAGGAGGGTGCCTGGGTGGCTCAGTGGGTTAAGCTTCTACCTTCTGCTCAGGTCATGATCCCAGGGTCCTGGGATTGAGCCCCACATCTGGCTTCCTGCTCAGCAGGGAGTCTATTCTCCCACTCCCTCTACTGCTCCCCCTGCTTGGGCTCACTCTCTCTCTCTGTCAAATAAATAAATAAAATCTTATAAAAAATTGTCCTGCAAGTTATAGTGACTGAAATTCCAGTATGAACTTAAGAGCCACATAAACTTCAATTCAAATCCTAGGGCTTCCACTTAACAATTCTGTGCCCTCAGAAGTGATTTAACTTCTGTGAACATGTTTCCTCGACTGAAAAATGTTTTAATGGGAAATAAGGAAACAGGTATTTTTAAATTGCTTTGGACTGGTCAGCATTCAATCAATAAAAGCTATGCCAATAATGATTGTACTAAATAGTAAGGAGACTTCATCAGCAGAACCTCTGGTATCTTGCTAGTTAAAGCTCCATTTTTGTCTGGAGGGAATTAACATAGGTGAGTGACTACTCATTACTATTATCTGATGAAGCTCTGATGAAACAGTCAACACATTCCACTTTAATATGCAGACCCTTGTAATGGGTATCAATTTGCACCACAATACTCAGGTGAAAAATAACTTCAAACTTTTAGTTTTCCATTTTCTCAATTAAATCTGGCGCAGAATACCCCACCTGCCTACCTGGCAAGCTCTTTCTCCTTTGTTAAGGTCATAAGTGTCTCTAGTTTCTTACACAGTCCAGAAACCTTGGAAAAAGAGTTTTCAGTTCAACTGAGATTTTTATTTTCCATGTCTCTAGTCTGATCATCTTGCCCACTTTCCTAGGGTAAATTTAGTCAGTGGAAATTTTGCTGTTATTCCCAAGCTCCTGAACTTGAAGCTCAGTCTTCAGAAATACACCTTCATCAGAAATACTTCTATGAAGCTCCTTCGGGGCCTGTTGCAGAGACTCCATGCACAGATGCCCCTGCACCACTGTCCTCAATTTCCAAAAATCCACCTCATCTGGGGCCAGCATAATTCTTGCTCTTTTAAGCCATCCAGGTCTTTTTCTTCCCAAAGGTTAGACATCCCTAAGAGGAGCCATTAAACTTTTGCCCTCCAGCAAGGGCAGTATCTGGATAGAAGGCAAGGCACCTTTGTGACATTCCCACAGGAAAACAAAACAAGTCTGTTTTTCTATTGGACTATACTCAACATGCTTTTCAGTGATCTCAAAAGCCATTCTATTTCTCCACTAATAATTCCACAGTATTTAATTGCCTTTAAAATAATTTTACAAATACACAATTTGATGACAAGCTAAAATTGAAACTTTTTAAAAAGCTATAAATTATAGATTAGTATATGCTAGATATGAAAATAATTCATTAAAATGTATTCATCAGCATAATAAAAAATTCCTCATGTATAAAATCTTTTGATTTTTCTCTATGGTATAAATATACTGAATGGTTGTTATTTAAATAGATATTTAAATCTTTAGGATGTTCAAAATATTAAATAATATAACCAATGAATGTTAAAAAATAACTGCCAATGTAGGTATGTAGGTATGTATGTCTCTGTGTTTGTGTATATATATATTTATATTTCCTAGTAAACCCATGTAACTTAATACCCTTTCTATTTTCTAAGTGTATCACTACGGAGAGTAGGACAATAAATTTAATATTGTACAACTAAATTAAAAATTTGATAAACTATATATAAAGTTTAATATTTGCATTACTATAAAATTCAATATTGTTTAAAATCAATGAATTTCAAAAATTTTTATAGTAAGTTCAGTACAGATCAGCTATAATTTGAGGAATGCTTGTCTGGCACATAAGTAGAGTTCAATATAAATACTGAAAAAGATGAGAACTTTCATTATACACAGAAGTATTAAGCTTCAGCATGAAGACAATATTATAACTCAAGATTTTAAGATAGTTACTACATATTAATTATGCATTAATCCAATAATTTCTAAAGAATGTTAAAATAATTTTAGTTTATAATGTCATCATATACATAGGTGTCAAATGGGAATTTTATTATCAATTTCAAAGAAAGGACTTGCTTTATTTTAATGAAATGAAAGAAATATATTCAGTCTGGCTAACTAAAAAGAGATGAAAAGCATAGCAAATTTGTTTTGATAACACTCAGATGTTCTATAAATGAAACGTAAGTCTGTGAAATATATTAGGCTATCAACAAGCAACTGTGATATCTGACTCATCGAAAGCTATGTCACAGAACATTGGATACTCTTTAGTACACTCAAAGTAACTTGCTTACAGTCACATGCAGCCATTTGTCAAAGAATCACTCTGCATGGACATGCTGGCTGTGTGCTTTGTCACTTTACGTTTACAGCATCATTACCTCAAGTTTGATACAAATTTTATGACTCCGTTTGTCAAAGTTCTTTAACTCCAGAACTCAAAGTATCACCTTCTAAGAGTAAAAGAGAGTTGGCAAGTAGAGGACATATATTTCCGAGGACTGAATTTGTGAAATTATGTTTAAAAGTAGAATTAAACTTTCATATTCTGACCATACATATATATAATGTGTGACAGTTGTCTGGTGAAAGAAACACTTCCTTATAAAATTTTGATTTCTTTGGTCATGTTATGCTAAGTGCCAGAGTGAGTTATAAAGTGTTATTGGAAGTCGTTTCAAAGTAGAATATTTTGAAGCAGTCATGTATCTTGTGATCTTAAAATGTTTTAATGGTAAACTGGTACTATTTATAAAACTTTGAAGTGCTAAAAGCATTTCTGTGTAATTACTCAAATCATGAAATATATTATTTAGCTAATGATTTTAAGAGCTTTCTTAACTACCTTTAGATTTAGAAGTGGTCTTTGTGATATTTAGATAAACAAGGTTTTAAAAATAATGAGAGCCAAGAAATGTGGTATATACATTATTCTCACACTTACTGTATCATTATCACATATTTCTCCTGTGGTCATGAGTACACAAAACTATGTGAGGCACATAGTTATTGTCATCTATTTCAGAAAGTCTATGATCTAGAGCACCTTATGAACTAATAAAATATTTTTAAAAAATCCTATAATCAACATTGTCTATAAATATAGTAGCATACATTAGATTAAAAAATGGAATTTTAAATTAGAATGAAAGATTTTATAATCAAAAAAGAAAATAAGACAAGATCATCTGGAAAACTGATTAAATATAAGATGGAGCACTCTCAAAACACAAATAAATAAGGACCAAAAAAGCACAAATCACATAATTGGAACTAACTGGGAGTAGTTGGGAAAGTTTTTTGATTGAACCGAGTATTGTTTGGAAAAGCAAATGATTAGCAAACAGAAACTGAGAGGAATTTCAGATAGTAAGAATGATAACCGCAAAGAATGAAGGATGTCTAGAAAAATTTAAAGTACAGCCTGCAGTTGCATTAACTCAGTGACAAAACAAACTTGTGCAGAATGCAAAGGCAAAGAACTGGCCACAGAAAAGCATTTCTAGTATAATAATGGAAAGCTGGAAGAGTTTGTGTTATTCTAGGTAGTAGAAGTGTGTGAGAGTGTGTATGTTTATACTGTATAAGAACTATAACAGATAATGTTAACCTGAAAAAGTCAGATATTTGGCTCTGCCATTTTTTGTTGTGAATGATGCAAATAAATTTAGCAACTGATGTTTTGCAATGGATAAAAGTAGGATAAAATTTCTTCCATAGGGATACTATAGATTAAAAAAAAGAGTTTACTATAATGAATTAATTTTTTTCTCCAAACTATAAATGCAATAGGGTCTCTTGTGTCTATGTTAATACAGATATGTTAAAAACATATATATGGATATGTGTACATATATCCATATATATATTTTTTACGAACTTTAATAAAAAGCACCATTCCTCTCTAAACCCTTGAAGGAGCATTTTAGAGTTTGATATGCATCTGTCAGACATTTTTATATGTATTTTACCCACTACAAACATGTAACACACACATATAATTTCTATTTTAAACAAAAATGGATTCATACTAGGTATACTGTTAGTTGTTTTTTCACTTTGCTCCGTATCATGGGCAGCTTTCAACTTTAGATTTACCTCATTCTTTGTTTTTTTGGTTTTTGTTGGTTTTTTTTTTTCCTTACTGGCTGAATAGAATTCAATGTATGTATGTACAATAATTTACTTATTTTTCTTTCGAGAAATTCTTAGATCTTTTTCACTTAACGATCACAAATATCAATTCTGTGATATCTTTGTGTATTTATATTTGCAAATTTGCATGAACATGATTGTTGAATAAATTTAAAAGTGGAAAGGCTGGAAATTTATATTTGAAAGAAAGATTTAAAATGGTAGTAAACATTCCATCTGTAGGTAGTACTGAACATAAGTATAGATTTTGGTGGAAGGTAAACATTTAGGAATAGAAAGAAGAACTGAGAATTATGAACATAATTATAACCAAATTAAAGCACTCTAGAGAAAGGTAGCAGGCAGAAATACAAAGGTAATAAGTTAAGGATAAATCTTGTTATGCCATGTTTCTTAAGTTTTGTAGAAGTATAAATGCTAAACATAATAAGCTTGTGATTTGAAAAAGATAAGTGACAAGGAAGCAAATTCTAAAGAGAGCCAAAACTAATGACTGAAAAACTTCAATTATTAAAAGTCAATAGTCTTTATTCTTAAAAAGAAGTGTGTGTTGGGGGCTGTTACTGAGATCAGCCATGAGATCACTGTCACATTAAGGAATAGTTTTAGTAAAAGATTCATGATGAAGATATGAATTAGGAATGGGCATGCAGAGAGAGAGAAGTGGAAGTAGAGACATGTTTCCAAAAAAGTATGGTAATGGTAGGAAAAGCAGATTTGAGACAGCATCTATCTTCATAAAAGACACTTGTTGAAATAAATTAAAGGAGGTTGAGCACAAAATAATTGTTAATTCTCATGACATGAGTTAGCTGGGCTTGAAATGATTTGCTCTGATGTGTCAGATCTGAGTTATAGAATGGAATAATAAATTAAAATGGGCAAAAAGGGATTTGGATCATAAAGCCAAAGCATTTTCTAATTCAAATATTTATAACATGAGAAGAAAAGTGAGGCAGTGAGAGCTTTTTAAATTTTACCAGAATGCTCTCAACATACAGTTATAGAAGACTATAAACTTTAACACTTATTACATTTTTAAAAATGTGAAAAAAGTTGTCGGTCAATACTGAATAAATTTAATAGTATGTAGTGGCAGTTTTGACAGAAGATAAAAGAAAAAATAAAGATGCTTACTGATTGTGCCACATACCAAAGATTAGAGTAAGGTTTCATGAGTGTTTTTATTTTACAGGTGTTACATGCATGGTCACCCATTCTTATAAACAACTGACAGAACCCGAACAAAATCAGTAACCATAAATAGAATTTTATACTAATGTGACAAACTGTAAATTCACTGTGTTGAAATTGAATACAGGTTTTCTAAATTAAAGTTTTAAAAGGACTGTATGCATGGCCAACGCCCTAACAATATATGATACTGATAAATGAAAGCAGGGGAAAACTGAATATAGCTGATGAACTGATACTGCAAACAGTTTAAAAATGGTAAAAAGTGCCAGAAAACAGACTCCTAACTATAGAGAACAAACTGAGGGTTACTGGAGAAGAGCTGGACTGGGGGGTGGGGAGGCTGGGGATGGATTAAATGGGTGATGGGAGATTAAGGAGGGCACTTGTGATGAGCACTGGGTGATGTATGTAAGTGACGAATCATTAAATTCTATACCTGAGACTAATATTATATTGTATGTAAACTAATGAATTTAAATAAAAACTTGAAAAAGAAAAAAAATAAATAACAGCTAAATATTTTAAAAATGGTGAAAAGTAATTTATATTTAGTGAATATTTTTATTTTAGTAGCATATATTTATGAAAAAAGTATATGATTATACACATTATGATTATAATTATTACATGTTATAATTATATATGTCATTATACATAAATGATATTAAAATCAAATGAAATAAATAATTTAAACTATTTTCTGCTTTCTACATGTATGAATCCCATATTTAATACATAAAGTTTTTATAATAGTATTTTTCTATTTCTCAAATATTAAAAGTAATGTGCTCATTTTGAAAACTGGAAATAATGTTTAAAATGTGAAATAAATTATATAACATCCCAAAACACAAAGGTAAACACCTAATATGTTGATTTTTTTTAGAATTTTTTTTTTTTTTTTTTTTTTTAAAGATTTTATTTATTTATTTGAGACAGAGAGAATGAGAGAGAGCACATGAGAGGGGGGAGGGGCAGAGGGAGCAGCAGACTCCCTGCCGACCAGGGAGCCTGATGCGGGACTCGATCCTGGAACTCCAGGATCATGACCTGAGCCGAAGGCAGTCGCTTAACCAACTGAGCCACTCAGGCGCCCTTTTTAGAATTTTTGATGCAAATTTTAAAATTTGTTTTTAAATAGGTTGATACATAAATTTTCTTCCCTAAAATTTTCTTTTATCAAGATGTATGCAGCATTTTCTCATACTACTATTTTAAAAATATGATTTTAATGAATGCATGCAAATTTCATAATCTTGATAAACAATTTCTTATTTTGGACATCCAGATAATTTTTTTTCTTTTAAAATAATATTATAGTAAAGATAAGTTCTAAACTCTATGTGTGCATATATCCTTAGAGTAGAAGTAGAATCACATGGTTAAAGTGTATGAACTATTGAAGGTCTCTTGCTATCCTGGCATAGAACTATACTGTCCTGAAATCATTGTTGTAATGCCTACTCATTTAGAAGTATAAAAGTGTATTAAAGAGGGTACGTACTGAATGGAGCACTGGGTGTTATATGCAAACAATGAATCATGGAACACTACATCAAAAACTAATGATGTAATGTATGGTGATTAACATAATAAAAAAAATAAGAAAAAAGAAGAAGTACAGAAGTGTGTTAGTTTCAATATACTCTGCCCAGAAATAAAAATATAATCACTTAGAAAATATGCATTAGCTTGAAAAGGAAAAATACTTATCTCAATGGGTATTAATTTCTATTTGATTATAGTAAATTTGAGCATTTTTATTATACCTGTTATCTGCTTTTATTTTTTTAAGCTTGTTTGAACTACCTGTTTTTGTCCTTTGTCTGATTTTCTACTGGGAAAGTAGTGTTCTAGAATAGCCCTTTACATGTTAAAATCTTTAACTCTTCATCTGTAAAATTATAATTAATTTTTAACTTTTCTTATAATTTTTACAAGATATTTTAAGATTCTTTATAAGTTTGTGCTTTATTGCAGTAGACCCAATAATTAACATCATAAATAATAATGTAGAGATATTAATTCTACATTAATATCTGCTGAAATCGTGATTAGATCAATAGTATTCTGAATTCTGCTTCTTAGGCCTTCTTTTTAGTGCCAGTTTGACAGCAATGTTTTCTTTCTACATATGATAGTGGCATTTTATTGAGGAAAACAAAACAAAGCTGCAGCAAAATCCCTCTACTTTTTAATAAAAATAGTGGCACAAAACTTACAATAAAACACCTCCAGTTTTTTTTAAAAAAAGAGGTCATTATTTTTTTTAAGCCTGTTTTTCACCATGTACTGTAAATATAACTATAAAAATATATAATGCATATGTCTATGTATTTTTGTCACAAATGCTCAAATTACGCTTATAAATGTATATGTGTAAGCCTTATACATAAGCACTATATATTCTTAAATTGACAGTTTGGGAGGATGTTTCTCATTGTGAGCTGATTTTTTTGTCGTTCAATTTATGAAATGCCTAGAAGTCAACTGTATTTCTATAGATCCTGTAATTTCTATTCTTACTATTATTATTACACATTTTTATACAATCTGAGTTTAGAGTTATTGTATACCTTCTTGGAATATTCTCTTCTCGATGCCTCTTGCAAAAATAGTAATAGAGGCAATTTTAGAGAGATTTTTGGTTTTAAATGAAAAAAATACTTTCTGAGGTAAATTTAGTTTGGAAAAATGACTCATTACAAAGAAAACACCAAATACGAAATAGCTTCCATATCCTGCCACTGATCTTCCCCCGACCCACCCCACCCCCAACAACAAGCATACAGATTAAGCTGTTGCAGCTTCAGTTACAAAGTGATCACTTCCAGTACCACCGAGTTTTGCAATCCATTTTATGACCATATCTCAGAAGGTCACATTATCTTACTAACTGTAATGTTATGAATATATGTAGAAGACTATATTATCTTTAAAATGTGGCAGATAATATGCACTGGTAAATATCTACCCTTGTAATAAAAGTAAAAGGGGAGAAATATAGTTTGCTACTCACTATACATGTTAGGTTTTTTAATAATAAATGTTTAATTTAATAATTTAATTTAAATAATTATAATTTAATGATTTAATAATTTAAATAATTTAATAATTTAATAATAATTAAACAAAATAATTTAAATAAATTTTCTATAAGCTAGACATATTATTATTGCCTGTAAAAGTGTGGCACAAAACTCCATAAAAATTCAAATTATTGAAGCAGAAAAATATGACCCACAAGAATCAAAGCCCAAGTGAAAATTAGAAAAAACTGGGAACATGTGACATGTAATTACCCAGCTTTCCTAAAATACATATCAATATTACATTTAATTTTTAAATGAGCAAAAAATTCAAGAAGAAAAGAACATCATGGATGTAAAACATCATGTTTCATACTCCATATGTTAAAATTCTCTTTTGCCCTTCTTGATTATGTATAATTTAAGCCTCTCATAATTGTTTTCATTTCCCTCTCTCTAAAATTAAATAATTCTGGTATTTTACCTAATTTTCTGAAAATTAAGAAAAAAGCTTCCTTTTTTCCCCAAAGCTGCAGAAAAGACACTATTCTACATCATGAAATATGTCCTGACAATGTGGCATATTGAAAACATCCAAAAGTGTCTGCTGTACTGTCTAGTCCATTATGAAGATGTGTATGAAAATGTATAACCCTGTTGTGTTACCAATCATTACACAGGACTTGGAAGTTTTATTTGAACTGAGAACCATTTTTAGATAGAATTCAGAGAATGATGCTGTTAAGTTATGTAAAGAAAATTTCTAAAAGTTTGCAACTCTGCTTTATTGTTTTCCATTATTTGTTGATCTCAGTAATCATATTTATTTCTGTTTCCTTGAAGGTGTAAGAAAGAAAGAAAAAATTTGAGATTTTTCTTTTTTTTTGCATAAAATTTAAATCCTGTGACTCTACTGGAGTCATTATTCAAATGAGGAGTTATAGAGTCTTTGTTTTATTTAAATTAACAGAAAAAAAAAATCTCAAGATCAATCATACTCTTACTTTTAAAAATGAAAACACTGCTGAACCATCATTTTAAATTAGCAAGTTATTCAAGAATAAGATACATCAGAGTGTTTAATGGTTGCTTAAGGTATGGGAAAACAAGCACTCTCTAATACCACTATTGGTGTGTAAATTGCTGTCAATTTCTGGAAGAACTGGAAATATCTATCAAAATCTGAAATGCATGTACTCACTGACATACCAATTACAATTTCACGAATATTCTACACATGTAATCAAATAAGTACACAAAGGCAAGTGTGTTGATTTTTTTTATATCTGCAGTAGGAAGGGGGAAAAAAGGAAACAATCTAAACGCCCATCAAGAGGGAGACTGGCAAAATAAATGATGGCACCCTCATAAAATGCAACTTGGAATATATTGTACATTTATGGGAAGGGATCCAAGTTTAAAATGTATTTATACTTTGTTTCAAATCACATAAAATAGTATATATTTTTCACATATCAATAAAAAATTAATAATAGGCAAATGAATAAAGTGCATGAACAGGCACTCATAAAAGAAAAATATAAATGGCCAATAAACATGTTGAAAACACAGTTTTGCTAGGATTCAAATAAATGTAAATTAATCTAATAGTGAGATACTGATTTTTCCTTTTCTGAATCTGGCATATGTTTTGCTTTAAAATAATAATTTACACACTTTCCAAAGGGGAGGCAAGTATACTTATGCATAAATGGATTATTAATAGCAATATTCTTTCATATATACACTTACATGTGCATAGAGTATTTTTTTAAAGGATATTTCAAAAAATCTCTGCAATTTTTATCTCTATGAGAGAGATATAGGATCATATGAAGATGAGAGAGAAATGTTTTATTTTACAATATACCCTTCTGAATTATTTGGGTTTTGTTTTATAAAGAGGAAGTATTACATAAACATGTAAAAAATTGTTTCTAAAAAGTTTAATCACCATGATATTAATATAAATTATTAGATGTAGCTCCCCCTGTGCAAAGTAAAGTACCATCTTTCTAACACAGTAAGATCAGTTGTGTCAATGTTCCTAAAGCAGAATTTCTGAAGTTTCTTTTCAGCAATGAGAAGAAGACACTGTCTTTCTTGGTTCCTTTGCTATCTTAGTTCAGGATGCTATAACAGAATACCATAGACTGGATGGCTTTTTATTTCTTATAGTTCTGGAGGCTGAAAGTATGAGATGAAGGTGCTAGCATGGTGAGGGCTCTCCCCTGGTTTGCAGTCACCTTGCTAAATTCTCACATAGTAGAGAGAATGAGACCATCTCTCCCCTATCTTTTTATAAGAGCACCAATCTCATTCATAAGGGATCCACCTTCATGACATAATTACCTATCTCCCAAAGCCCCTACCCCCAAGTGCCATCACATTGGGGATTAGTGACCAACATTCAGTCCATAGGACTTACTTTAGACTATATTTATTCCTGGATTTGATCTAAATATATGGGGATCCTAGAAAACTGAATAATAGGACTAAAGTTAATTTTTCTCCTTCCTGATACCAGCCATTCATGAGTCTCCTTCAAGTAGTATTTGCCTTTAAGTGAAGGAATCATTCTAATGGTTAGAAATTCCAATTTGAGTGTAAGAGATGTTTGGGTTAGCCTTGATTTCAGGAAATCTATATTCTTTATTTTTTTAAAGACTGTATTTATTTATTTGACAGAGAGACACATAGCGAGAGAGGGAACACAAGCAGAGGGAGTGGGAGAGGGAGAAGCACGCTTTCCACGGAGCAGGGAGCCCGATGCGGGGCTCGATCCCAGGACCCTGGGATCACGACCTAAGCCAAAGGCAGACGCTTAACGACTGAGCCACCCAGGTGCCCCTATATTCTTTTCTTTAAAACTCTGGTTTGACAGCCATTTTAAATGTTCAGAAATAAAATAGGCAATAATCAAAAGAAACCAGATTATAGAGAAATTAAGGGAGAGGTTACAGCATTTTCAATATAGAAATTCTTTTCAGTTCATACGGCATTTGTCAAAAAGAAACACAGAGTTGAGTGAATGAATGTGTTTGATGAAAGATATACAATTTAGCTGCCAACAATTGCCTATACTGATTGAGGGAAAAAAAGTAATCTCATACAGCAGATGTAATATCAGACATACACAGTTTCTTATTTTGGCTGTAAATCTACATCATATGTGGCATGGAGTGCCCTATGTAAAAGAGAAAACAGTCTCTCCTCATAAAAATATAACAGAAGATAGGATAATAGAAGAGGACACATTGCTTTACTATTTTGCAAGGAGTTACAGGGCTTTTGATGTCAAAGTTAATCTGAAGCCTGGAGTGAAAGACCCATATGCTGTGAACAAAAAACACATTACAGTAGGTTCCTGAAACCAAGAAAAAATTCATGGTTAACTTAAGTGCAGACTGGCACCCTGCCCATTGGGAAAATCTAAGGTTAGATTAATTAATGTTTGATAACAGCTGACATTCAGGCAACAAGCTGCCCCTTGTGGGCAAATTATATTTCCTGACATTCTTTTCCACATTGTCTATGGTAATTTACATAAAAATAAGGTATTTGCAAGTTACTTTAATCATTAAAAAAGATAAACTTTTCTATCTATAACCCTACCAATTAAATATTTTTAAAATTATTCCAATCAGTTATTATATTACCTAACCCATGATTCTCAACTAATTTCTGTCCCTTCACTAGTTAGTTTCCTAGGGCTGCTGTAGCAAAGTACCAAAAACTGGGTGGCTTAAACAACAGAAATATTTACACGTAATAGGTGTTAGGACTTCACCATCTTTATGTGGGACACAACTCAACCTATAACAGTCCCTAAAGGCTGAGGGGAAAGAAACTCCTATAAATAAGATCATTTACTTCAATTATTTTTATTGTAGGAGTAGAGAATGGTAGGGAGTGAAAACAGTGTAAGCTAAAAAAGGAACAGTGGTGTATATGTGAAGTTTGGAAAGAATGGCTTAGGTTATTATAAACCACAATACCTACTCAGGAAAGTCTCCCTACCCTGTTGGAATCATTAACAAAGAGTGTATCTAATCCCATTTTTCTAGTGGGAGATGCCTAAATTAATGATGGGGTATTTGGGGAAAATAATCACCATAATCACTTTTTAAAAGTCTAGACTACCAGGGCACCTGGGTGGCTCAGTTGGTTATTAAGTGACAGCCTTCAGCTCAGGTCATGATCCTGGAATCCCAGGATTGAGTCCAGCATCGGGGTCCTTGCTCAGCAGGGAGTCTGCTTCTCCCTCTGACCCTCCCTGGCCCTCCCCACTCTCATGCTTTCTCTCTCTCTCATTCTCTCTCTCTCAAATAAATAAAATCTTAAAAAAAAAAAAAGTCTAGACTACCAAAGTTAATGCTATCAATTGATGGCAAATGTCCTATAGGGTCTTGTTATACCAGTTAAATCATATCACTTATCTATTTTATTAATCAATTCTATTATTTGACAGATGATTTTGAGCTCATATTCAGTGTATCAGACATTTGATAAGGCACTGTGGACACAAAGACACATTGATCATCTTCTCTCCCCTCAGCAAAATTATAGCTTAAGTTATTGAGCCTACCCAGAACACCTGTTTCCCTACGAAGGTAACTTTGAGCAGTAGCTCTCAAACAGTTTTCTATTCATGGCAAGATACTCCTACTATGCACAAAACATTCCCAGAAACATATAAAAATTATTTTTGAAATGTCAAAAAATCTTTAGGGTAAAAACACTACAGTAATTCAAAATCATCATCATATTAACATGAGAAATAGCCACTGGAACTATACTAATTCTTGTAATACCTCTTCTTCTCCCACACAGGAATATGTGAATGACACTACAGAGATAATACTGTTAGCTCTACCATATTTTATAAGAAAAACATTCATAAACATCAATCATTTATTAACATTACATTGATTTTAATGTGCCTCACAACTGATGTAGACAAACCAGTGTACCAAGAGGTCAAGGTTGATTTCCTCTGTTTCAGAGAACACAAGTGCTTTGGTAGCCCTCATGACCTCCCCCATCCCCTATTCCCCCAATTCCAAGTCCTCTTCTCTGACATAGCAGCCCCATTTTAGGAAAATGATGCATGTTATGAATTCATTTAGCCAAACACATTGCCAATTATAAAATACTGAATACACATTATTTAATTTTTTCTCATTCATTAAGTGGTATTTATTTAGTGTGATATTCCAAGCCCTCAGTATCCACCCTCCTAGAATTATATGGTAGTCAAGAGATACACACAATAAACAAACAAGCACATATGACAAAGGTAACCTTGCTTAATGATAAAAGCTCTGAAGAAAACCAAAAGATACAATGGAGTGAGTAGTAGGGTAAGAGGAAAACTCTTTCAGATCAGACAGTCAAAGAAAGTTTTCCTGACCTGTGGTCTGAGATAAGAATGATGACTATCAGTCACGCCACATCCATAGCAGGGCATTACAGGAAGAAGAAAGAGTAAGAACAAGACTACATGGCCTGAAAGAGCTAGGGATGTTAGAGAAACAGAAGTAGGCTGCACTCCTTAGAAACATCATTATTATAATTATATATAGAAAATACATTATTAGCACACAGTTTCTTTTTTCTCATTTTGCAATTAAAATGTGTAAGATGGAAGACATTAGCTTCCCCTCCTGAATTTGAAGCTCCATAGACCATGAATTATATCTTGTTCATATTTGTATTTCTGATGCAACATGATATTACCTAGTGCATGGCAAACACTGAATAAAGATTTGAACAAATTTAACATTCAAGAGATTATATGATGTAAATTTATGATGTAGAGTTTGCTACTTAGGATTTTGCTAAATCAGACATTGGTAGTCAGCATAAATTAAATGCACACTTTTGAAATTTATCATTATTTACTGAAAGTGAGAAAAAAGGGGAAAGAATTCCAAAATGAAGATGTACTATAAAGAAGAAATAGTCTTCAGTATAGAGAACTCTATAGTGTTAAATGCCATTCTGAGATATCCTGATGCAAAAAACAAAGGCAAACTTTCCCTCTTGGTCTATTAATTTGCTAAACTAGATCTCTGCTCCATATTCTGTCTGTCTTTTCAGATTAATTTACATTATCTGGTGATGATTCTTTTCTTTCAATCCCTGGATGAGTCTGCCTACCACACTGATTTGGGTATACTTCAGAAAACACAGAGAGCTTAGACATATAAAAACTTGATTTTTGAAGTAGTTTCATTAAAACTAATGAAAATGAAAACACATACTTACAAGTAATCTATACCCTAAAATCCCTACAGTCCCTACATAGCTGACTGGATATGCTGAGAAGGCCCCAATGAGTCAGCTTAGTGCAAAATGTATGAAAGGGCAGGAGCCACAAATGTCTGTTTTGATAAGGTAAGCCTATCTCCTTCTCTTGTGTCTTATCAACAGAAACTTATCCCAATTGGAACACTAGCATGATTCACATGGAAATACTTTATAAAATCCTTCGGTTTCCTAAGATTCCTAAAACCTAGAAATCCCAGGACATACAGTCTGTTTTATAACCGAAGTCAACATATAAGTGACTTTTTGATATTCAAATATATTTAAAAGTACCTTTAATTCACATATTGAGCAATCCCTACATCTAGTTTTCATTAAATAAATTTTCACTTTTGAAATTACTTTGTAAATGTTATGTTTTCTTAGTTCTTCATTCTATAAGGGAGATCCCACTGGCAGAACGAACTGTAGAAGTTCTTAGAAAATGAGGCATTATGACAATGGTAGGTGGAGAAACATTCCTAATTAGTAATAAATTATAAAGAATTAACTAGAAAAATAAATACACTAAATATACTTCCTCCTTGATTCTATTTTTTAGAACTATAAAATTTTAAAATGACACATTAATCATTCATTTATCTATACATTTAACAAATATTTACCGAACACCTACCATGAGAATTTTTAGTTGTTTCTCAAACATTAGTCCTAGAGAATCACCTTATGGTTGTGAACATCTGTGTCCCATATGTATTACTCTATGTGATTTTTAAAAACGTTGCTTTAACAAACTTGTATTTATATAAAAAGTAAACTTTATATGATTACTAAAACATAAACAACTAGTATATTCTCTGAATAGAGTGGACAGCAGGCATACAAAAATTAAAAATGGAATGAAATTATAAAATGTTCATCCATGTACCACATAAACTTCCTAATGTTAAAACAACAAAGATACACACTTAGAGAAATTTGGTCTTGGGAAATATTACTGATATGTAACAATGCTTTCAGACAATGTATTTTCCAGTATTAACCATCAGAGTCTAATTATCTTTTTTTTTTAAAGATTTTATTTATTTATTTGAGAGAGAGAGAATGAGAGAGAGCAAGTACATGAGAGGGGGGAGGGTCAGAGGGAGAAGCAGACTCCCTGCCGAGCAGGGAGCCCGATGCGGGACTCGATACAGGGACTCCGGGATCATGACCTGAGCCGAAGGCAGTCGCTCAACCAACTGAGCCACCCAGGCGCCCCGAGTCTAATTATCTTGATGTTAAAAACTGAGTTTCTCACCAGGAGTGGATACATAGTAAATTAACTATAGAATAACTGTAAGTATAGAATAAATTAACTATAAATAATTCTGTAGAATAACTATAGAATAATAACTGAATAAACCCCTTGAGTTCCACACACTAGAATTTTTTTTTTAAAGAGTAAGCATATCTTACTCTTACAAGATTATTTTATTTCTAAATAAAAAGCATCTAACATTTTATCTAAACAAAAATCATGTATTGGAAGAAAGTCCCTTTGCCTTGATTTGGTAACATGCATATTTCATGGGCTCTACTTTGAACATTTAACCATGAGATTCGATGTGATTATTTCAGTAACAATTTGAAATGTCAACTATGTTCAGCATTTAAAAATTAATAGCTAAATCCCTTTAAAGATCAGGGAAATTTTGTTCTGGCTTAGAATAATTTTATAGCTTTATGAATCTCCTTGTACATTGTTTGCATATTTTAAACTATTCTGAATAATGCACTCCCTGTAAAGGCCCATTAGTTCAAAGAATTTTGACAGTCACAGCTCAAGGTATTAATTTTCATACCAGATACATATTTTCGATTGGCAGTAAATTTTTCAAACTCAAATATACTTTACCTAAATTGTGACTGTATATATTTTGAATAGGTTATAGCAGTAAACAACCATGAAAAAAAAAAATGAGAACTTAATCAAGCCTTTTCTCCTTCCCATTTCTTGGCTTTCTGGGAAGAGAAAGGCCATTAAAGGAGGAAGCCTGACTCAGCAGTCACAGTGGAACCGGTGTGGCTGGAGGAAGGGGGGCTGTGCCGTTCTGGAGCAGAGATGACAGCAACATGGACAATAAGAGGAGGAAATAAAAATGCTTGATAGGTAATTTTAAGAACCTAAATAATGGGGCACCTGAGTGACTTCAGTGCCCTGGGAGGGAGCCCTGTGGTGCAGTCCAGTGGTCCAGGGGCTCCCTGCTCAGCGGGGAGCCTGCTTCTCCCTTTCCCTCTGCCCCCCCCCAACTGATGTGCTTTCTCTCGCTCTCAAATAAACAAAATCTTAAAAACAAAACAAAACAAAACAAAAACCTAAATAGTAAAACCCTTGACCAGCATCACTTTTGGTATGAGAAACACTCCAGACTGGATACTAGCCCTTTATCTGATATGTCATTTGCAAATATCTTCTCCCATTCTGTCACTGTCTTTTGGTTTTGTTGACTGTTTCTTTTGCTGTGCAAAAGCTTCTTATCTTGATGAAGTCCCAATAGTTCATTTTTGCCCTTGCTTCCCTTGCCTTTGGCGATATTTCTAGGAAGAAGTTGCTTCGGCTGAGGTCAAAGAGGTTGCTGCCTGTGTTCTCCTTTAGGATTTTGATGGACTCCTGTCTCACATTGAGGTCTTTCAACCATTTGGAGTCTATTTTTGTGTGTGGTGTAAGGAAATGGTTTAAATGAGATTAATAAAGATATTCTTATCTGAATGGAACTGAGAAGGACAGAAAATTTTCTGGGTTATCGAGACCATCGCAGCAAAATCTAAAATAATTTGTTCAACTACCTATTCAAGAAGCATCTATTATTGACATCCTACCATGTGCCAAGCATTGTACAACCTACTCAGAGAGCAAAAATCGTCTCTTTCCTCTTGAAGCTTACAGGTTAGTGGGGAATACAGGTTCAATCAAATACTGTGCATTAATACATAATTACAAATTAAGATAAATGCCAGGAAGGAAGGGGACTTGGCTTTTGGGGAGTATTTTGCTAGACAGGAATCTGTTTAGAATTGTTGGCTGGGGGTGAGCTTCTCTGAAAATTTGACAAGAGCACACTTTTAATCATTGCTCATTTTATTTATACTATTTGACCCAAGTCATGGTAAAATCTGATATTCGTATTATACCACACATGGTTCTAAGAAATTGAGGATTCTATATGAATTGACAAAGAAAAATAGAACTAATTCCATGACAAATTTCGAGTAGGAGTTTTCTTCTTTGGATTACACTCTACAGTCTCAAGATTTATGCAGAAATTTAGCATTTGGAGACCTATTTTTATAAGGTGCTGGAAGCAGAGCCAAGATTCTTTCACACATTACAGAATACGGACTACACTATTCCCTAAGCCCTTGCTCCTTCCACGCGTCCATAATAATCTGACCTTGGCTTCCTTCTCCAACACCATTTACAATTCCTCCAAGCATTGTGTAATCCATTGTGCCATTATCGATTTATTGCCTTTCAGCTCCAAATTTCATTCTTCATTGCTTGCTTTATGAAAATGAAGCTGGGCCATTTAAATAAGTTTTCCTTACCAGCTGTGATGAAGTTAATCTTAGTACAGGGTGATGCAGAGGCACTAGAGGAAGAAGGGGTTTTCATTCCTGGTTCTGGTATGCTCTGGACTGTTCCTAGTAAGTATGCAACTTGCCCAGCACCTGCTGCAGCTTTAGGCTCTTACCTTGCCAGAAGTTTCCTTGTCCAGCATCAGCTTTTTACAGCACAGAGAGCTCTTCCAGCACTTGGCCCTTGTAGTACACAGTGGCCAGCAGCAGCCAGCGTTTCCCCCATGTTCCCCTCGGTAGTTTGGTAGCTTAGTGCGATACCTCTTTGAACACTTTCTTTGATACCTTAGAGGATCAATTTGTGGTAAAGTTTCAGAGGGCAAATTTTCAGCAAATTCCACCAACTCAGCATTCCAGCAACTTCTCTGCCATGCAGTAATTTATCCACAGCCATGCCCTCTCTAGCAAGGTCTGGATCTCAGCACTGGGGGTACAGAGTTCAGGGAAGGGGAGGAAATTTATTAGGAGCTCTCCCTCAGCTCTAGGAGTGGCAGCTACTCCTTACATCAGCTATTCTCTTACTAGAGAATCCCTACTTATTCAAATCCTATTATGATTAATAATTTTTCATATTAAACATTTCCTGTCCAAATTATTATGTTTTTTTTGTCTCCCAATTGGACCCTGACTAACACATGCATCAATGCCATCTTTTCAATTCCTAAATATACTAGGCTACATCACAACCTGTACAGGATTTTTGTCATTTTGCCTTCCTGTAATACCTGTGCTTCATTATACGCCTGTGTAATTCCTATTCAATTTTCAAGACACAACCCAGAATATATTCTCTGCGAGTCTTCACCTCCTTTCTCCTCTCCACTCCCCAAGGACTAAAGCTGAACTAGTGTCCTTCTTTTCTTTACCCATTCATCCTATGACTACCTCTACATGATTCTGAAAGCACCTCCATATGATTTTTGGAATACTTCTGTATCTCCTCAACTAGATCAGGGGCATTATAAAGGCAGACAATGTGCCTTTTCATGTCTGTATTTCCAGCACCCAGCAGAGTACATACTACATACTGGAAGCATTTAAAAAGTTGTTAAATGAATTACTTTTTTCTTTCCTATTTCCTGTCTAATCTTGTGTCCTTCCCATGCAGTACTGATTTCCAGAGATGGGGTATCCAAAGCTCAGTTTTCTTTCTTTTCACCTTCTCATCTCCTCGTGGTTTCCCCACCTCCCCTCACCAAAAACACAGAGTGGCAGAGTTATTTCCACTTTTAACTGATCATACGTTGTTCTTTGGGAATGCTTTCCAACTCTATCAACATCCAGAAACACAGGACTGAGTGTTCCTTGCAACCTGCTGAGCTTACTGGGGTTTCTTTGGGGTAAAGAACAAAAGGAAGAAGACTCTGGGCCCAAAGCAGACTCTGTCTTTTGCATACTTGGATAAGATCATTTACTGTGGCAGTGTCACCTTCATTTGGCTCTCCACTTCACTGCTGTTCCTTTTCCCCACTCTGAATCTCATTCTCAACTACATTCTGATCTTAGTCCTATTGCTAAGAAGGGAACTTACATAGCTCCCATTCTTGACCAATTCTTGCCCCACATCCAGTGCCTGTCTGTCTACCAGTTCTGAAATCCACATTCCACATCTAATTCCTATTACCTCATTTCTTGGTGTTTGGGTGCTAGACAAAAACCTTTAGTTACTTCCTCATATAATTTTCTAATGTCCATTACCAAGTTTCCACAACTCTTTATTCTATTGGAATATCTAATCTACCCAAGCCACCATTAACTGCTTCTCTATTCCAGAGTATCTTTTCCTTCTAAAAGGCCAGCAAAACTGTGGTTAATTACATATAAGTTCTTATTATAATATGTATGCTTATTTGGTGAAATGATGAAAGTACTTTATGTTCTGTATATATACTCTGTAATACATTAGTTTTCCTAAATTGTAAGCCACAGAGTATAATAAGGTACTTAAGATCATTAACTCAGGTGTTCCTATCAACTCCATATTGGTTATTGAACTTCCAGTTTTCTCATCTATAATAAGAGGATAACATCTAATAGAAGATTCAATGATATAATAAAAGTATTGTACGCAATGTTCTGAACACAGGAAATGTTCAATAAATATGAGCTCTTATTTTAACATGGATATATTCAACACATTTGTCTATTTTATGGTACTTGAGAAACAAATTTCAATAATTATGAATATTTATTACAATCTAAATATTCTATCAATTATTTTTAGTTACATCTGGTGCTAAATTCTGGATCAGGAATAAAATTTCCAACAATAAAATTGTTAAGGTGAAAATATGAGCCAATTTGTGATGATCTAATTTGTTTTATAGTTTTCAGAAGTGCATATAGGTAGAAAGTGAGATCTTCCTGTGCCTCCAACATAATAACACTCTTGATGAGAATAAACCTGAAATAATGTATTCATTTTAATGACTGAAAAAATAAAACCCTGTACTAGTGAAACATCTTGCAGGAATTGCGATGGGTGTTACATTTTTATCAAATCCTAAAATGATTATCTTCCCCAAGAGACAGGACTGCCCTAAGATGTCTGAGGTTTGCTTTTAAATGAAAGTATTTGGAATGCAAAAGAAAGAAATGTGTTTTCCTATGAGACAGCTGGTTTTATCTTGCATAGGCTATTATTATAAAGAAAAGCCATTTGAGAGGAAAAGTTTGATTCTCAGATATCAGGATCAACAACTCTGAAAATCAGATACTTAAGGGTATTTATTTGCTTGCCTCTCTTCTGGGGTCCCTTCTCTTTGCCACTACAGTCATGAAAACAATAGTCTTCATATTGTCCACTTGCTTCACTTTGTATATTTTACTTAAGGCTTATCTTTTTATCTCCTATTCCTTGTGTTTGATCTAAAGACTCCACTGTTGAGAGATAATTCTTCCTCCCCACCAACCCCCCACCCTGCTATAGAATGAAAAACCCAAGCTCTTGAGGTTAGATTTCAGTTAAGATCAGATATTTTCTCTCCAGCATTAGTCTAAGGTTTTGTGTTTTTGAGAAATCTTTTCAAATATGAAAATATAAAAACAATCTTATTGATATAAGCCAGGAAGAAGACTTGCTCAAGCTGCCTCTATTAGTTCATTCTTTAAACCAGCAGGATTGATTCACAGATGTTTAAAGGATTTTTAAAAGTCCAGTTTCAAGCTAAAAATGATTAAGGAGAAAGTCAGCATATGACTTGTTTGGTCTTTTATATAAGAAAAGTTAAGCTGTTGATTTAATAAAGGACGTCAAAAATTATTCCTTGATCATTTGAATACCTACATTGAAAACAGCGATATACATACCTTTGTACATGCAGAGGTATACAGCAATGTTTTTAAGAACAAATACAGATTATCAAATTTTAGAATGACAGTTAAAATCATGACCAATATTTCTGCTGCAATGCATTTTAATACTACAGATTATTCTACCTTTCTTACAACTAAAATACGTGATTCAAATATTGTTTAAATTAAAATAGGAAATCCATAGAAAAGTCAATATCATTTAGGAAAAAAAATGAGAGTACCACATATAACAAGCACAATAACAGAATAAAGCTAGGTAATTCATCTTGCTTTTTGTACAGATAGAAATATTAGTGCTTACCAATGATAAAGGCTTGGGGTCTAAATTTAAGGCTGCATTACAAGAATGCTCAATTCTCCCTTCCACTCTAAGAAAGTAGACAAGAAGTCCTTTCATGCCTGAAGTAGACGAAAGAATTAATATGTAGCTCAGCTATAATAATAGTTGAAAGTATCTTTCTCTTATATATATATTGGGGTATTTCCATTCTGTCAAAAAATTAGTATGTGATAGTTGAGGTAAGTGCTTATATTAATGACTCTCAATGTATTAACCTTTCTGATACTTCTATTTTTTGTATTTTTCTCACACAATGACTCTGGGCTTGTTCATCTGATTTGCTTTGAATATGTGGCATCACCAAACATGACCTAAGCAGAGGCTTAAAATATCTTTTCACATTGGGGTTTGCCCTCTTGGAACACTGCTGTTGCCACATAATGCTTTCTTGGGAGGAAAGACTACATGAGGAAAAAAGACCCAGCTATCTCAACCTCCTCAGCTGAGCCCAGCCCCCAGGTGATCTCTCTGCTCTATGCAACCACCTGAGTGAGCCCAGGTGAGGCCATCAATATATAACTGACACAAGGGACTGTTCCTAATACCACCTCCATTAGACAGGATGAGATAAGATGTAGTTATCAAAGTTTTCTTTTTAAATATTAATATATATGGGGAAAGAAAAAGGTGGTGGATAGTTAAAAATAATTGTGATGAAGTATCCTAGACATCTATTTGAAAAGAAGGGTGTTTAAAGTAAAATCATATTTAGGCCACAATTCTTTTCTTTTTTATTGTTTCTATCTCATAGCAGTATTTGTTGATTGAATATATGAATGGGTTAAGTAACTTCCTGCATTTTTTCAATCTTTGAGCAAGGCAACAGATAGGGATAGTGATCATGTGTATCCCCTTTGTCTTTAGAATATTTCCTCATATTTTCCTATTAGAAGTGTATAATTTATCTAGAGGAAGCAAGAGTATTGAGAGCAGTAGTTGTGGTGGTGGTAGTAACAGTCAAAATAACAGGTACTATATGTACTACACTGATAAAGATCTTCACTCAATCATACCTCACGACAGACCTGTGAGGAAAGGAAGAAAGGACTTTTAATGTCCCCATTTACAGAGAAACCAAAGCTTAGAGAGGTTGAAGGAGTTGTTCAAGATCACAGGGCAAGTGAATGAGGGTGCTGGGTTGCAAATTCAGATCTGTTTAACTCCAGAGGCTAAGTTTTCAACCACGGGCTAAACCACTGTTTTTATATTTAGCTGCAGTGTCAGTACAGGGCTGTGTGCATACTGGATCCAGGTCCAAGAAATTCTCCTTTTATCAAAGCAATAGCACACTTCTTTCTAGATATTTTTTTTTCCAATTCTGGGATGGTGCTATTCAACACAAGAGGCTAGGACCCAACAAGCAATGAGACTTGTGAGCACAAACATCTCCAAACTGAGGGAGAAGATCAAGCCGGGAGAGCCATATCCTTTCATCTCTTGTGGCAGTGCTCCTGCAACTTATCATGAGATAAGTGATAAAAGAAAGAATTTGTGAAAAATGTTTAAATGGGAGAAAGGGCTTTTACCTCCCAGGACATAAAATTGTCAAATTTAGAATCAGCATATAACTTGTTATCTAAATCAGGTTAACTGGGAATGAAGGGGGCACTACTGTTAAGTAGGTGGGGATAACAGGTGTAAATTTTGACCATTCCAGGCATATTGGATTACACAATAGCTAAAATGGATTTAATGTACTTTTAAGTACCCAAAGTTTTGGTATTGTCTACTCTGCCGATGATATTAGTCCTCATGAGATGAACAACATTTCCAAATATTTGTATGAAGTACTGATCTCAATTTTCTCCAAATAATTGAGGTGCTGGAGGAGTGGTATTCTGGTTACAGTAATATCAAATGTCTTTTGCAAAAGAAAGTGTCAATAATACTAGGAAAATTATACTGTAAGTATAGAATATGCCTTATGTTCCATAGGAAATTAAATAAATTTTATTTTATTATGTCATATCAAAACTTTCCCAAGTTAAAAATGCAAAACTGACTTTTCTGCTCTATTCTTAACCTTTGCTATATTTTTAAGTACTACAACTTTTCATTATTGTCATCCCTTAGGAAATACATTATTTTTATTTAAAAATAGAGAAATCAAAGGAACACTAAAGGAAAAAATATGAGAATGCCATTTAATATAATTATAGTCTTGAAAAAAAACTGCATTATATGATTTGTTATTAGGAAAAATCATTTTCAAGCATTTTATAAGGAGATAGATGCCTGGAGGACAGTTTTTCCCCAACATTACATTTTATCTCACAACTCATTCTGTTTCTTTAATGTCTCTTAGCATACTCAAGCACTCAGCTGTTCATTTTAGTGTCAGTTTGCAAACCCATGTGTATTTCCAGATGAATCTAATTCTTGAAAGATTATAAAGCTTTCTAAAAATTAATGACCCAGGCAAAAGTCTTTCTATAAACAAACCATTTCTACTCATGAATCTTAATTAGCTAGAGGTTTTAAAACTAAGATTTCCCAAGTTCCCTCTATGGATAAAGAATATCCTTTTAGTCTTAGCAACTGCATCATAATCCGTTTGAACACTCCTAGGACTTAAATAAGGTAAGGCTATATATAAGCCTATATTCTCAAACTTTTATGTCAATAAGAATCACTTGAGAAGTCTGTTAAAAATGTCTATCCCTAGTCTACAACCTCAGATGTTCAGGTTTAGGAGGTTTTGGCTAGGATATAGGAACTTGCATTTTTAACAAGCAACCAAATCATTCTGATGAAGGTCACCCTAAAGTATCTCTCTGATTTGGTGCTTTTTAAGAGTTACTCTGCAACATTTTGTAAAAGGAAAGTAAATTAAATGTGTCAGCCAGTTTCTGTTCAACTACTTAGAATCATGTAAGTATATATGCAATTTAGATTCAGTTTTTCAGAAACACAGTTAAGCAGAATCATCTTCATTATTTCCCAAAGAGGGAGGAAAAAGGGTAACACAAATGGAAAACGGTGGACAGGGCAACAGGAAGAAGAGGTAAAGGTCTCATTATGCTTGAAAGATTCATGAAAAAAAGAAAAAAAAATGGTCACAATAGCTTCTCAATTACAGTGAGAGCTGGAACCTTTTTTTTTTTTTTTTTTTTTTTTTGAGAGAGAGAGAGCGAGAGCGAGCACACATGTGCACATGTGCCCAGGGGGAGGGGAGGACTACAGAGGGAGAGGGAAAGAGAGAATCCCACGCAGGCTCCACGCTAGGCACAGAACCCAAAGCAGGGCTCAATCCCAGAACCCTGAGATTACGACCTGAGCTGAAATCAAGAGTCAGATGCTTAACCAACTGAGCCACCCAGGTGCCCTGAAATTTGGAAACTTTTAATACACACACAAACACACATGGACAGAAGATACACACACAGACACATGTAAATTGATTTTTATGGAGACTGAAATATCTTTCTTGAACAAATCAATAAGAAACTAGAATTAAATCTGTCATAAAATGATAAATATCAGGTAAGAATCAGAAAAGGATTTTGTTTTTCTGAGAATAATACCTTTCTAAAGTACTAATTAGAAGATATATTTCTTTCATAACATTGATAGTTGTTACATTCAAGAATTTTCCAAAATGAAATGCAAACATTTTACTCTCATTTTGGTACATAATGAAAAACTACTTGTAAGTGAACATTTATGCCTCCCCTTATTTAAAGAGTTGCTTAAATCAGTCCAGTGACTATTCTGTCATATTTTTTTTTTTAAAGATTTTATTTATTTGACAGAGAGAGACAGCGAGAGCAGAACACAAGCAGGGGGAGTGGGAGAGGGAGAAGCAGGCCTCCTGCCGAGCAGGAAGCCCGATGTGGGACTCGATCCCGGGACCCCAGGATCATGACCTGAGCCGAAGGCACACGCCCAACGACTGAGCCACCCAGGCGCCCCTATTCTGTCATATTTTATACCATTCTGTAATGATGCAGTTATTAAACTGGTTTAAAGGGAAAATAAATGGAAGTGGAATAGAAATTTTTTGTAAGCTAACAAACATTCTTTTCTTTATGCTAATATTTATGTTCAGTAGCCTCAAAATAATTATGTGTTTGTGAATAACAGAGGGCATCTGGAAACCTAGTTTTAGCCATTCATGTAACAAATCATTCTAAAGGAATATTAAATTTGCAAGCCTTTGTGCAATGTTTATTTTTAGGGATCCAGGCAGTTTTCTTCATCTGTTTTTGGTTGTCAAATATTATGTCAGAAACTGCTGCTTTCCCTGTCTACATGCTTTTTTCCATCTGCTGATTGCTTAGAATTTTGTCATTTCATCTGTAGTGTGAGCCCCACAGGAATTGGTTACCTCCTAGCCATGAAAGGTACAAAAGAGCCAGTGGGCAGCAAGGTGTAACAGAAAAAAACACTGGATTTGAAATTTCAGCCCCAATCAATTCCACCTAGGATAGATAAAACACAAGGGCAGATCAAGGTTTTATTAATCCTGAAATTAGATAATTGGAGATTTCCTTTAAGATAAGGACACTAGGGCCTGGGATGGGACCCATGAAAATAAGGGACACTATAACTTAAGCTTTGTTAGCTACATGATAAATCTGTGTCTGGAGAGATACTCATGATTTTCCATTACAATAAATGTAAAATGGAAGGGAAAATGTGTATCTAACCTACATTACCAGATGAGTTGTAAGGGGTTTAAATAAAGTAACATATGTGGAAATGCACTGAGTGTCTTGCAAATGCAAGTTGTACAGTATGTAATAGCTCAGTATTAAGGCTGACTGCTGCTAGACCCCAAATCTAGTCTCCTTGGGATGTCCTCACTTTTGCATTGCCTTTCTTGGTTCTTAGTGTCTTACTCTCCATTGCTTGACTGCTTATCAGTTCTAGTTTGGTCAATTTAGTAACTGAATGCCTACTGTGGTCAAGAAACTAATCCCTATCCTCTCCTTTAAGCCTAATTCTGGTTCACTCATTGGTTCTACCTTCATACTAACAAAATGTTCCCATTCCAAAGCATTCTGTACTTCCTGGTCCCACATCTCTGCTCAAATTCAGCTTCCTAGTCCTTCTCCAGAGCAGACTTATCCACATGTCTACTCTATACAAAACCCCCGCCCTTATCATAACAGTCCACTCTTAACTAGTCTCTTATGCCCCACACCCCTCCAATTTATTCCCTGAGATGACATTACTTTCAACAAATTCAACTTTAAAAGGCTACATGATAAAATATCTTTATTATTTAATTCATAGGCTATTGTAATACCCTAAGTAAGACTCCTAATCGATTTCACTTTTAACTTTTCCAGTCTCATCACACTTTTTCTGCAAAGGGCAAGATAATGTTTGATGCTTCAAGGGCTATATGCATCTCAGCTATAATTCTCATCTCTGCCACTGTAGTGCAATCAAAAGAGCCATAAGCAATACTTAAATGAATGATCATGGTTGTATCCCAATACAACTGTATTTATGTTTACTCAAATTTGAATTTTGTATAATTTTCACATGTCATGAATATTCTTTTTAGAATGTTTTTGGGGGTGCCTGGGTGGCTCAGTCAGTTAAGCATCTGACTTTGATTTTGTCTCAGGTCATGATCTCAGGGTCTTGAGACCGAGCCCTGTGTTGGGCTTTGTCCTCAGCAGGGAGTCTGCTTGAGATTCTTTCTTTCCCTCTCTCTCTGCCCCTCGCCCCATTCTCTCTAAATAAATAAATAAATAAATAATAAATCTTTACAATTTTTTTTAATCCATTTAAAACTGGAAAAATCACTCTTAGCTCTCCAAATCGCCCATCCTTGCTCTAGACTATCTTGCACACTACTGCCGGGTCTAGAAAACACTTCTTTCATTGTTACTAGTAATTCTGGGTTCCTTAAGCCTCCAGGCTCTCCTCTTTACCACTCACCTAGCATCAGCTAAATGTCAACCTTTTTCCTGGACGGTTTTCTTGACTTCTGTTCTGAATTACTCCTAATTCTCTTGCAACACATGACCTACCTTCCTGACTGCTGGATTGCAACTCCCTTTACACTTTATGGCCTATATAAGCCCTTGGATATGGGCTTAGCACCATTCCTTCATTCCTCACATTTGCCTTACTTCCATCCCCTACGACAAGTCATTGCATGTCTGACTTTGGTTAGATGGAGGTAGGCCTCCCTGGATAGAGATAAAATTGTATCCAGGATGATGTGGAATGATAAGACTTGCTTACAGGATTTTCCAGTTAGTCCCTGTGAGGTTTTTTAAGTCCTCTGGGTGGAAATAAGATGTATCACATGACTTCCTTCCTTAAAATCCTCAATAATCCCCCACTATCTTCCAATGAAATCCAAACACCTCATTCAGGAATTCAAGCAGCTTTATAATGTCTTCTGACACATTTTTGGCTTTGCCTCTTAATTCAATTAACTTAATTTACTTATGAGACTAAAACACATTTTGCTATCCCATACATTCCTTGATGCATTCCTCCATTTAATCACTTAGTCAATATGTATTGAATGGTTATTATATTCTAGACATTGTTAAGGGAACAGTAAAAACATAGCACACTCCCTTCCCTCAGGGAGCTCACACCAATGTGACAGACCAAATAAATAAGTAAATAAAAGACTCTGACAGCAGCTACAATAGGAATATCAGTTCTCAGGGTAGGGAGGTAGGGAAAACATCTTGTAGGAGGTGACATTTGAGCTGTGAAGTGAAAATGGTGAAAAATCACCATATAAGAGGTTGAAGGAAGGTATTTCAAGGCAATGTAAACACATATGACATAGTTCAATGATATGAGAGTGGCATGGGGAGTAGTGTGTAACACAGTGCAGGTGACTTAGTATTAATAGTGAGCACTCTTATGTCCAGGCTACTTGGGTTCAAAAGGCAATTTTGTCATTTACTAACTGTGAGGCTTTAGGCAAGTCACTTTAGCTCTGTTTCTCATCTGTAAAATGGGAATTATAATAGCATTTTACCGCATAGTATTTTTATGGAGATTAAACAAATTAATACTTGCCACCTAATAACAACAAAATAAATGTTGACTGTCACTATTATATTGATTATTAACATCATCATCATTTTGAAGTCTGCAAGTATTCACTATGGCTAGCAGACAGACTGTAAGATGAATGTCATAAATGGCCTTATAAACAGGCTATAACATTTGAAATACATCATCTGCTATGTTTGGCTGTGTATAATCCCAATGGTCAGGCTGCAAAGTGGAATAATACCAGAATCTCTGTGGGTGAGACCTAAGCATCAGTAAGGCTTTCCAACTCATTCCATGTGAAGCCAAGATTGAGAACCACTAACCAGATTAGTGAACTTGATTGAATTGAGAAAAACTGGAAGTGGATCTTCTTGCAGGGACTACCGAATATCGTTAGGGTGCCATATCTAATATCCAATGAGCTTTAAAAATATACATTCCTAAATCTCACCCCAGAAATTTTGGTTTTATGGCTTTAGATTAGATAGGACCAAGGTATCTTTGTTTTAAAAAAGTATTGTAGTGGGCGCCTGGGTGGCTCAGTTGGTTAAGCGACTGCCTTCGGCTCAGGTCATGATCCTGGAGTCCCAGGATCGAGTCCCGCATCGGGCTCCTTGCTCAGCAGGGAGTCTGCTTCTCCCTCTGACCCTCCCTACTCTCATGCTCTCTCTGTCTCATTCTCTCTCAAATAAATAAATAAAATCTTAAAAAAAAAAAAGTATTGTAGTTTATTCTGATGTAGGCGACATGCATATAGGATTTCCCATAACATTGTACATCATTCATATGGCACCTAACATATACTATATGTTGTGTTATAATCATCACATACATTTTTACCTCTTCCACAAAATAGCAACTTCTAGAGAACAGGGACCAGGCCTTCATCAGAAACCCTGGGCCACGCATAAACATGCATACTATAGTGCTTTAAAGAGTAGATTTAATAAGCATTTCTTTTTTCAATTTATTAGAGGAAAAAAAGGCAGCTCTCTAGAGATACTTTCTAAACTCTACATGCCCAAGTCGTCATTTTTAAGATATTTTGTCAGCAGAAATAAAATTATTCAGGCTATTTAGTGATAAACGAATGAGTGATACATAGCTTATTAATTGTTTAACAGATTGCCTCCAGTAGGGTATTGCCATTCTCAATTTCCACAATTCTCTGAGGGTCCTGACAAGCCTGTCTGAAATAGTATCATAGGACATGTTTCCTGGATAAACTTATTCTTTCTGACAAGATCCATATTTTCAATCAATAGAAGCCTCATTCAAAAGGATTCTCCATACCGAGCCTAAGTAAATTCAAGTTCTATATTAGTACATAAATTTATTGAGTGAATTCCAAGGTTATGCTGAGGATCACATTTTTAAGTCTACTTTATTCCTAAAAAGTCAGGCTGAAACGTAGAATACTGACACCTTCATGATAAAGTTCTCCACATGGGTAGCACCCAACAAATGAGCAACAATCCTTTAGTTTCTTCTGTCTAAGGCTGTGAGAAGTTATAAATAGACAAATAAAGGAAGAAGCATAAAAAGCAGCAGCTATCACAGGAAATCTTTGTGCTCCAAATAATAAGTATCAGTATCATAATCATATATTTTTAGAATTGGAGAATAATACAGAGATCATTACCACTATTACCTTACCTTGGCCTGAATTTCCACTTAAAAAAACCTCTCCAATGTGGGGTCCCCCATTTTAGCTTAATGGTAATTTTTAATGATTCTCAAGCAACACACTCCATTTTGGGGAAGCGTGTCCTTCCTGGTATGCAAATGAAATTTTCTAATAACCCACCTATTTCAGCTTTTATAGTCTCCTGTGGCCTTAGTACTGGCTGTGCCTTTTAACGTTCTGACACACATCCCAGCCTAAATCCCATGTAGCCCAGGAGCAGATAAAAAGTCACTGAGTCTATCTACTAATTGATAGGTGAATTACTTTCGGCATGTCTGTTTCTCACCTTTTGCTTCAAATATCACTAATCAAGATCTCTTGGACATGATATTTGCTTTCATATACAGAGTCTCTCTCTTCCTGGTGTCATTTGTATTTAACACTTATTTGGAGGGTTCTCATCCCAACCTCTCAGTGATGCTGTGACTCATACCTGACCTAGGGTGAGCCCAATGCCCTAGATCACTTGTCAAGGAGAGGGAGAGTAGCAGAAGAAAATATCTAATGTGACTTCTGTCTGACAGTTTTCAAATGACTTAAAGTGATCCTTACCCTTAATGCTCCTCTTTTAATTCCTTTGAAATTTCAATGGTTTTTTACTAAAGCACACTTTCCAAAAATTTCTGTCCTGACTAATAAGCTCTGGTCACAGATGACTTCTAAATCTAAATTAATAAATCCACTTGAAACCATTATCTGCACTTAAAATTTAACCTGACCCAACCCAGCATTATTATCTTTACCAAAAATCTGGCATTCTTCTTAATTGCTTTGTTGGATTCACCCATTGACAGCCATACTGTCTCCAACTTAAATTGGCGGGATAATGTTTCACTGCTCCCAGTGCTTATTCTAGTAATCTCATAACTGGTCTCCCTGCTTCCAATTTGTCTGCTTCAATCTATTTTCAACACAGGAGCCAGGACAATCCTGTTAACATACAAGTCAGATCATGACACTTCCTTGATCAAAGCTCTCCAATGGTTCCTATCTCCCAATGAGTGAAAACCAAAGCCCTTACTCTGGTCTTACACAGGAGACAGCGATCTAGTACCTTCCAGATTTTATCTCCCATTTATTCAATCCTCCTAGCCCCACTAGCCCCCAGGTTCTTCCAAAATACTTCTGCCTCACGGCATCTGTTTTTGCCACTCCTTCTATCAGGAAAAATTTTCCTCAAGATATCCCTTTGGCTGCTTCCTTTACTCTCTTCATGTCTTCACTCAAATTTCTCCCACACAGTGAGGCCTTTTCTGATCACCTGGTATAAAATTTCTCACTGCCCTGTCTTCCCCACACTTCCAATTCTCTCTTCACTGCTTTGTTTCTCTTTATAGCATTTATTCTCTAACTTATTATACATGACATTTATGTTTTTTGTTCATTACCTGTATGTCCCCACTAGAAATAAGCTCTTTGAGAGTAGAGATTTTTGCCTGATTTTGTTCAGTTTTATTTTCAGTACCTGTCAATAAATATTTGTCAAATGAATGTATTTTCCATGTACCAATATGAGAATTCTAATGAACTGACCTCTACAGGTTTTCTTCCATTAATCCCATCTACCACTGATGTCACAACTCGGAATGACATTATATTTTACTGGAATTACTGTTTTTTTTTTTTCACAATATCTCTCACTGATTCAATAAATCCAACATCCATCCTGCCGTAAGAATAATCGTTATGTTCAATTACCCTCACTGCCATTGTTTAACAAATAAAGCACCAACTCCATAATATGATATTCAAGATTATTTTAATTTGATCCTTAGATATCATATTCAAGCCATTTAAGCCATTTGTGACTATGCCTCATAATTTCTCAGCTCTATGCCTTTGCTCATAGACAGTTTCCTACACCTGCAGCAGCTCTCACTCCAGTCCCTGCTTATGAAACCCTACCTTTCCATTAAGGCACTACAATCAGTTACTACATTCTTAGTATTTTATTCTCCCAGCCAAAAATAATTTTCTCCTTTCAACAAATTAAGCCATAGCACCACTAAATCTACTTGTCTTAGCTTTCCTATTTATAAGTTCTTTACCTAAAGTGTCAAAGTAAATCCTCATCTTAGGTAGTCATTATGTTTGTTTTATTGAATTATTTATATGTTCCATATTTTTATTCTTTTTGATTTAAAAAAAACAAGTTTTATAACTTTATCAACTATATTGATCAAGCAAAAACATGATATTTCTATGAGTAGAGCTTAGTAACATCCATTAGAGAATTCCATTAAGGTAGACATTGATCCATAATTCAGCAGTCCTAAAACTTGATTATTTCTTCATTTGTCTATAAGGCTATTGTGAATGACTGCCAAGCATCTTGCTGAAATTGGTATCAACTACAGCATTTCTCCAGTAACTCCTTCAGAAGGAAAATTAAGTTACCTTGCTTGATAATCCTTGTTTTAGTGAATTTATATTCCCAGTGATTACTGCTTCTTTCCTTACAACTGACATGACACAAACCAATTATTTAATAACCCATCCTACTATATTACTAATATTAGATTCAAATACATTGCACTGCAGATTTAATTTTTTTTTCCCTATCATCACACCATACACAAATTCAAATCCGGGTTGATAGAAACTTAATAATGAAAATCAAATATGTCAACTATTTAAAAGAATATATAAAATATCTATGATGATAGGGTATGTATAGATTTCTTAAACAAGACTGAGCAAGACTAAATTTTAAATAAAAAATTTGAACTGAATTATTCAAATTATTTATCAGTTTAACATTCACAATATATATTTATATATTTTGAGTACTAAAAGTTCTCATCAATGAATGTAGTATACTTATCTACTTTTTTTTTTAAGATTTTGTTAATTTATTTGTTAGAAAGAGAGAGAGAGAACAAGCAAGGGGAGTGGCAGGCAGAGGGAGAAGCAGGCTCCCCACTGAGCAAGGAGCCGGATACAGGACTCGATCCCAAGACCCTGGGAACATGACCTGACCTGAAGGAAGATACTT
This sequence comes from Neomonachus schauinslandi, assembly GCF_002201575.2. NCBI lineage: Eukaryota > Metazoa > Chordata > Mammalia > Carnivora > Phocidae > Neomonachus > Neomonachus schauinslandi. The sequence goes on along the minus strand of NC_058403.1, from coordinate 43,840,986 downwards.
AACCGACTGAGCCACCCAGGCATCCCAATAAAGTTTTTTTTTAATGTTTTATTTATTTATTTATTTTAGAAAGAGAGGGAGAGAGAGCATGCACGTGTGTGTGAGCAGGGGGGAGGTGGAGGAAGAGGAAGAAAGTCTTAAGCAGATTCTGCCCTCACTGTGGAGCCCTACATGGGGCTGGATCTCATGACCCTGAGATCATAACCTGAACCAAAACCAAGAATTGGATGCTTAACAAACTGAGCCACCCAGGCATCCTTTAAATAAAGTTTTATAATTATTTTCTAAAATTTTTGCAGGACTTTTTGTTCATCTTCTCCTAGAATTCCCATAGTTTTTGATGATTTTAAAAATGGAATCTTCCTTTCAATTATTACTTCTAATTGTTTCTTGTTGGTAGGTGGAAACACTACTTGTTTTTGTAAACTGATTGTGTTCAGTGATATTGCTGAGCTCTTATGGATTTGTATAGGTTATTGCTCTATTATTTTGGATTTCCTATACAGATAACAGTATCACTGAATAATAGCAATCTTTATTTCTTCTTTCCACTCTTGAATGTTTTCTATCCTTAGAATGAGTGGATCTAGCAAAGAGCAGGACAAAATAAACACAGTGGGTATCTTGTCAAGTCTTTCACTTCATCTAGAGTTTCACAATAAAGCATGTTTTTGATTCAAAAATTCTTTTTTGTGTTAATATTCCATTCTGTTCCTCCTATGCCACCAGTCTTTATCATGAATAGGTGTTGAATCTTATCAAAGGATTTTCCTGCATCTACTGAGATGGTCATATTTCTTCTTTAACCTGCTAAGGCAATGAATTACATTAAAAGATTTTACATTAAAATATCCTTGAATACTTGAGATAAAACCAACTAGATCATGCTGTATTAATTTTTACACATTGTTATACTCAGTCTCCAGTTTTCTTTAGGACTGTGATGTCTTTGTTCAAATATGAAAATGGCTTGATTTCTCTTTTTTTATACTACCCGTATGTAGATTTAGTAATATGGTTATATTTGCTTTAGGAAGAGTCCTTTTTTTAATCAGTGGAAGAAGTTGCCTATAATGGAATTTTATCTTCTTACAGATTTTAATGCTTTCCAGAAATCACATTGTGCTCCCCTAGTCCATTCATTTCCAGATTCCTAGATGTGTATTTCACACTATGTTTTTATATCTCTGACATCTCCATCTCCTATCACTCTCAGATAGTTGCCTTGCTTCTTATTTTATTATGGAAATTAACTCAATCAAAAGAGACTATCCACAAACTTCCATCATCACAGGTACTGACATATATATGCATCTATACCCATCTTCTTTCAAGAAAAGGAGTAAGTCAAATACTGCTGACAAACCACATGGTCATTCTACATTACAACTATTCAAAAAATATATGGACAAAACATATTGCCTTTGTGTAATGGGACTATGGGTAACCTGGTTTTTAACTATTCCTCATTCATAAAATTTCTAAAAAAGCATCTGTATTCCTTTTCAATCAGAAAACAATGAAATTGGGCATCTTGGAATTTTATGATAGATTTATCTCTATTTTTCTGTGTTACTTATGATACTATTATTTTGAGTATTTGATTACCCCTTCTTTTTATTGAGAAGAAGAAAAATCAAAGAAGTCAAAGAAAAACAAAATAAAGCAAACTACTGTTTCAGACCCTTCATAAAAAGGCTATGTCAGAAAAATGTTGACTATGTGATTTGTTCTCTATCCTATTTATGGTGATTTATCATTTTGTGACATTCCGACCCTTCTTAATCATATTGTAATTAGCTTTGCATGTAGCCATCTGTCAGGAAAATAATCTTGATTGGAATCTCCAAGGGTATGAAATATCACTACTAGATATTTTCTTTAAAATGGCACATTTGAGAAAGAAAATCTACATTTTTAAACTATGCATTACTGAATTTAATCATCACCACATACTTTAGATATCACATTAAATCTTAAAAATAGCATAATTTACTAAAATGTTTGCATCCAAATTTAGCCATGGAATAAATTATATGCAATTCATACCATATTAGATATTGAAATGTATCCATAACTACATATTAAACTTCAACATATTCAAATTAGATAGATTTCTTCACAACAGAGGATTCATCTATAAGTTTATCCACATGAGAAAAGTTCTTTTTAAAAGAATTTCTAGGATGAAATGTTCTGAATATATCTGTTAAGTCCATCTAGTCCAGTGTGTCATTCAAAGCCACTGTTTCCTTGTTGGTCTTCTGTTAGATGATCTGTCCATTGCTGTGAGTGGGGTGTTAAAGTCCCCTACTATTATTGTATTATTATCAATGAGTTTCTTTAAGTTTTCTATTAATTGATTTATTTATTTGGTTGCTCACAAGTTGGAGGCATAAATATTTACAATTGTTAGAACTTCTTGTTGGATAGACCCCTTTATTATGATACAGTGCCCTTCTTCAACACTTACAATCTTTGGTTTAAAATCTAGTTTGTCTGATATAAGTGTGGCTACTCCAGCTTTCTTTTGATGCTCAGTAGCATGATAGATGGTTCTCTACCCTGTCACTTTCAATCTAGAGATATCTTTGGGTCTAAAATGAGTCTCTTGTAAGAAGCATATAGATGGGTCTTATTTTTTATCCATTCTGATATCCTATGTCTTTTGATTGGAGCATTGAGTTCAATAATTACCTTCAGAGTAATTATTGATAAATATAAATTTATTGCCATTGTATTACCTGTAAAGTCGCTGTTCATGTAGATTGCCTCTGTTCCTTTCTAGTTTTTGTTGCTTTTGATCTTTCCTTCCCATTCAAAGGGTCCCCTTTAATATTTCTTGGTTTAGTATTCATGAATTCCCTTAGGTTTGCTTGTCTTAGAAACTCTATCTCTTCTTCTGCTCTGAATGACAGCCTTGCTGGGTACAGTATTCTTGGCTGCATATTTTTCCCATTTCGCATGTTGAATATATCATGTCACCTTTATCTGGCCTGCCAAGTTTCTGTGGACAGGTCTGCTACTAACCTTACATATTTACCCTTGTAGGTTAAAGACCTTTTGTCCCTAGCTGATTTCAGAATTCTCTCTTTATCTTTGTCTATACTACCCAAAGCAATCTACACACTCAAATGTACTCCCAATCAAAATAACAGTAGCATTTTTCACATAACTAAAACAAACAATCCTAAAATTTGCATGGAATCAGAAAAGACCCCAAATAGCTAAAGTAATGTTGAAAAAGAAAAGCAGAGCAGGAGGCATCACAATCCCAGACTTCAAGCTCTATTACAAAGCTGTCATCATCAAGACAGCATGGTACTGGCACAAAAACAGACACATAGATCAATGGAACAGAATAGAGAGCCCAGAAATGGACCCTCAACTCTATGGTCAACTAGTCTTTGACAAAGCAGGAAAGAATGTCCAATGGAAAAAGGATAGTCTCTTCAACAAATGGTATTCTGAAAACTGGACAGTGATATTCAGAAGAATGAAAATGGACCAGTCTCTTAATCCATACGTAAAAATAAATTCAAAATGGATGACAGACCTAAAGGTAAGATAGGAAACCATCAAAATCCTAGAGGAGAAAAGAGACAGCAACATTTTTGACCTCAGCTGCAGTAACTTCTTATTAGACAGGTCTCCAGAGGCAAGGGAAATAAAAGCAAAAATATTGGGAAATACTGGGACCTCATCAAGATAAAGAGCTTCTGCACTGCAAAGGAAACTATCAATAAAACTAAAAGGCAACTGACAGAATGGGAGAAGATATTTGCAAATGACATATTAGATAAAGGGTTAGTATCCAGAATCGATGAAGACCTCATCAAAATTAACACCCAAAAATAAATAATCCAGTTAAGAAATGAGCAGAAGACATGAACAGACATTTCTCGAACAAAGACATACAAATGGCTAACAGACACATGAAAAAGTGCTCAACATCATAATCAGGGAAATACAAATCAAAACCACAATGAGATACCACCTCACACCTGTCAGAATGGCTAAAATTAACAACTCAAGAAACAACAGATGTTGGTGAGGATGAGGAGAAAGGGAAACACTTTTGTACTGTGGGTGGGAATGCAAACTGGTGCAGCCACTATGGAAAACAGTTATGGAGCTTCTTCAAAAAGTTAAAAATAGAAGTAGTCTGTGACCCAGCAATTGTACTACTAGGTTTTTATCCAAAGGATACAAAAATGCTGATTCAAAGGGACACATGCACCCCAATGTTTATAGCATGAATAGCCAAACTATGGAAAGAACCCAGAAGTCCACTGACTGATGAATGGATAAAGAAGAAGTGATATATAAATATATAGATAGAGATACACATATGTATATATTCCATATATATAATGGAATATTATTCTGCCATCAAAAAGAATGGAATCTTGCCATTTGCAACAATGTGGATGGAACCAGAGTGTATTATGCTGAGTGAAATAAGTCAGTCAGAGAAAGACAAATATCAGATGCTTTCACTTATATGTGGAATTTAAGAAGCTAAACAGATGAACATAGGGGAAGGGAAGGAAAAATAAAATAAGATAAAAACAGAGATGTAGGGGCGCCTGGGTGGCTCAGTTGGTTAAGCGACTGCATTCAGCTCAGGTCATGATCCCAGGGTCCTGGGATCGAGTCCCACATCGGGCTCCCAGCTCAGCAGGAAGCCTGCTTCTCCCTCTCCCACTCCCCCTGCTTGTGTTCCTGCTCTCGCTGTCTCTGTCTCTGTCAAATAAATAAATAAAATCTTAAAAAAAAAAAAAACAAAAAAAACCAGAGATGTAGGCAAACTATAAGTGACTCTTAACAACAGGAAATAAACGGAGAGTTGCTGGAGGGGAGGTGGATGGGGGAATGGGCTAAATGGATGATGGGTATTAAGGAGGGCACTTGTGATGAACACTGGGTATTATATGTAAGTGATGAATCACTAAATTCTACTCTTGAAACCAATGTAATATATACACTTTAATTTAAAAAAAGGTGGAGCCACCAAACATTTTGTTGTTTACTCCACTTTTTCATTATATTTACTGTATCCCTAAAGTATAGTCCAACAATTATTTGAAAGTCAAAAGCTGATTAAGTCTGTGTATTACATAAACCCAGAGGTTTCTGATGGGTAGTTTGTAATGTGTTTGCTTTATTGATCCTTTTCTTCTTCTTTCCTTTATTCTTTACTCCCTTCCTTCCTTTGTTCTTTCCTTCCTTCTTTTATTCAGTAAGCATATTAACTAGCATCTTCATGTTAGGTTGGGTTGTAAAGAACTGTGCTGATAAGAGGGCATTGCCAGTGAAATCAGAACATCCAAAGAAATCCCTTCTTCATCACTTACCAGACACTTCACCTTAGGAAAACTGTAAAATGATTCTAAATATCTGTTTTGAGACAAAACAGTTTTGTGACAACACAACTTACATAACTTAGAGGATTAGATTCAGTCATGTATATAAAAGCACAAAGCACCATACTTGGCATATAAAAGTTGATTAATTGTAAGTTAATTTCATTTTCTTGCTCAGAATGTTTGAGTAACAAAAATAATTATATTCAATGTGAAACATTTTAAGATGCTGGTATTAGCAAAATGCTAAAGAAACAAAGAAGGAATGGCTAAATCTTTCTGCAAAAGATAAGTTATGAATATTTGGCTAAATCCTAAAGGTTAAGTACGCCTTTGCCAGATGAAGAAAGACTGGGCAGGTATTCCATGTGCAGAAAGCAAATGTATGGAGTTTAAAACATCTGCAAATGTATGGAACTTAAAACTGTTACAAATGTATGGAGACTATATGTGACTGGAGAGTAGGGTTACTTGGAGAAGTAGTGAGAGATGATGTAAGGAAATAGTCTGTGAAAAGGCATGAATGTCATGCTAAGGAAGTGAGTACTGTGTATATAAACCAGGAATTTCTAACCAGTGTGGACACTGATCCCTTCAGCCATCGAGGCTTTTTGGCAGGGCATGGGGGCATCCTTTAGGATCAATCACCTCTAGCAACAAACAGAGGCATCTTGACTCCAGAGTACCATACAGATATATTTTCATGTTCCAGGATATTAAAAAGGCTTGGAACTATCTATATATAGACCTTATAATAAAGATTTGGATTTTTATACTTGCTAAATTTTAGATGATTCTAATCTTGACTGGACACAGGAAAAAAAGCAATGGACATCAGGACAAATGAAAGAGTCATAACCAGAGTAACAAACTCACCCAGGGTGTGGGGGTGGAAGTGAAGTGATCCAGCTGAAGAGCCTGCTTTAAAAAGGGGCATTTCACTGTAGCTCCTGCAGTTTGGTACAAGGTCAGTTAGAGCTCTCCCAGTGTTGAAGAATACCAGCATGGAAAATATTCTTGGAAAGGTATTCCTGGGTTCTTGACACAGGATGACTCACTTGTATTTTACAAATGCCTATTATATTCCTGCTCAGAGGATTAGAGTATCCCTCTAGGACATATGGCTAAACAAAGTTCCTAACAGGGAAAGCAGGTGGCTCTGATCTGGGTGTACAGAGCTGACTGGCTGCCCCTACCAAGGGAGAGTTGCCCTGTCTGTGGAACTGCTGCTGAGATATTACAACCTCCCTCTGATTCTAACCTAGGACTGAGGCCTGAGCTATCTTGCCTTTGGCCCATGATTTTCTAGAAGGTAAGACCCTTGCGTTAATTCCACATATTAAGGAATTTCAAAAACAATGAATAAAAGTCCAGCCTGCCATACCAAAAAAAAAAAAAAAAAGTTTTAGGATTAGACAAAAAGGGATGAAATACAAGATCAAAGCAGTATTCATGTGAGTCAGGGGTTGCAGCAGGGAGTTGCTTCACTTTGCCAGTCTGCTATTACAGCTACCTTTCTGCTACCTACTGTCTGCTCGGAGGGCTCGCCTGCTGAGATCAAGCTGGCAGAGAGAGCTACACTGCTAGGCCAAGTCATCACACCAGGCCCTAGATTGCCTGCTGCAGAGAATGTGAGCAGTAAAGGGGTTGTCAAGATTGTAGTTTGATCTGATTGTACACAGGGCAGTACATCTGATCTTACTGCTCGTATTTGGATGTAGACAAGTGTACGCTTTTCTACTCAGAGCCTAGTCTGAGATTCAAAAAGTTCACAGTCCCTCCTGCTGCTTGAAAGCAGGGGAGTTCTCTAATAGCTGGACCCAAGGATGGATCTGCAGGAAGACAAACACTTAGCATTGATTTTTCTAGTCCTACAGTGAGTTCAGAGACATGGAGATGTGTAACAAACGTTAGCAATGGGCATACTCTTCTTCAATGGTGGGAGCGAAGTGGTGTGAAATACCAAGAATTCAGGTAAAGTGAGAGAAGAGATAGACCAACTCAGGAAAGGGACCTAGAATCTTTGATATTATACCGTGAGTGAGTCTGACTTATCTATATGTCCAGGGCCATTAAAGTTTGTGCTCCCTAAGATGTAACACACCAACTCATTCAGTAAATGAAAAGGCAAACATCAGGACTGAAATGAAGTCAGAAAAAGGAACTCAGGTTTGGGAAGAGGTGGTCATGGAAAAGGGCATCCTTTCCTAGAAGGTCTATATCTGGGTTTTAACAGGGCAAAGTTCTCCCAAATGATATAATTCACATCACACCATTACACATCCATCATTACAAGGGAGTATCCAGGGCTTCCAGGAGTAATGTTCAATCCACTCAAAATTCTCAGTTCCATTTGCAATCCTCAAGCCTTAAATCAGAGGGACAAGGATTGGCAAGAACAGGGAGGGCATCTGATTTCAAGGATTAATGGTCAGGTAGCAATTAACAACACAAAAACATGGAACAAATACCCTAAAGGAGGTATGAATATAATACTGTAAGAATGCAGAGGAGCAGGGAGAGAGTCAGCCCAACAGTGAGGGCTTCATCTATTTGGATGCTGTTGCCTAAGAATTCCTGCTACAGAGAAAAGAAACTAAAGTTAGTATGTTAATTCATCTCCAATTTTTATGAACAAGCAAAAGTAGAAACAAGAAGTAATTAGAGAAGGAGGAAAAGAAAATAAGAAAGTTATCTGAATAAAGGTTATTTGAATTCTTGAGTCAATGGTCCTTTGGTGTTATATCCCTTCCAAAACTGTCAGCACTAAATTCTAAACATCATAAGTACCATATATTTACCAATGAAATTTTGAATCCATAGTCATACATAAAATACAAGTAAGATGTAGAGAACAAACGGTTATTTCCCCACTCTATGGTAAACAACTGCATCACTTCTTTGGTGTTACTGATTATAAAATAAATTACCTCCAAAGGATTTGACATAGCCAAAGAATTAAATTATTTTATTTCAGGAATCATCTCCAAGGAGAACAAGAATCCTTGGATCTTTATAACTGTGTTAAAATCAATTAGAATTGATCAGAGAAAGAGAGTTGAAATAATAATATGGAAGACACTCCAAGGAGTTCCAGTTCCCATAACATGAAGAATTCATAATAAGCTTTTATATACCTAAGAGCAAAGTCCATGATAAATTGAAAATGAAAAAAAAAAATTAAAAAATAAAAGAAAGAAAGAAAGAAAGAAAATGGCTTGCACACCTTAATCAAGATCTATTATCTTTTGGTTGTTTCTTACTTTACAACTTATTTTGATATAAGATCTCAGAAAAAATAAAGTTGTTTTGTTATGAAATATGATCAACATTTAGAATATTATTTAGAAGTCCTTATCAGAATTCCCATTGGATATTAGCTCATTTATATGATAAATATTTTAATTAGTATCTCCACATTCTTATTTAAGACTTGAGACCCAATTGGATAGTATCTGAAAATTATTATTAATAAAGAAAATATGAGTTGAGGATGCCTAGATCCACTTTTCCAAATGGACGTCAAGAATTAAGTGCTGACATAAACAATGAATCATGGAACACTACATCTAAAACTAATGATGTAATGTATGGGGATTAACATAACAATAAAAAAATTAAAAAAAAAGAATTAAGTGCTGACAAATGTATATATTTATGATAAAACATCATTATTATCATTAACAGCTGTGGTTCTCTTTTTAACTACTATTCCTGCCCCTGGTGTCTATAGTATCAAACAACAGACTGATCAAATTTTAGGCTCTTCTGTTCTCTTTCTCTTTTTTGAGTCATGTTTCCTCTTCATTGTCTTCTGCAGTTTTACTGAACTTAGTAGTATAAAGATTACAAGGGCACACTCTGAGGCTGCAGTTTGCTCAGTATCCAATTATGTTACAAGGACTTCCTGCCTAATAGCTTACTTCAAAATGTCCCCTGGCTGCAACAAAACAGCCAGGATCAAAAGCTGTAAACTTGTACCAAACAGCTGCCACTTTTTCTCTTAACTCTTTAGTATCTGCTACATGTGGGTTGTACATAAACACCCATTTAAAAACTACCCTATTGCTTCAGGATATGAAACTAAAAATAAAATGCTCAAAATTGAGAAATATTTGAAATCAAACAAAACTACCTACACCTATAATATTCTACTACCTCCTAGTTTTTCTCTTGGTTTTATATTTCATAGAAAATTTCAAGAGCTACTATGATTTTCACGTGTGTGTGTGTGTGTTTGTGTGTGTGTGTATAACTCCCTCACAGAAATACAAGGTCCTTGAAGGCAGGGACCATGTCTGTCTTATTTATCTTTTTTTTTTTTCCCTTAGTAACTAGCACAGAAATGGCACATTGCAGGTACTTCAATAAATTTGGTTAAGAAATCTACCATTTAGCGGAGGGGTAGACGAACCATGAGAGACGATGGACTCTGAAAAACAAACAGGGTTCTAGAGGGGAGGGGGGTGGGAGGATGGGTTAGCCTGGTGGTGGGTACTGAGGAGGGCACGTTCTGCATGGAGCACTGGGTGTTATGCACAAACAATGAATCATGGAACACTTCATCTAAAACTAATGATGTAATGTATGGGGATTAACATAAGAATAAAAAAAAAATAAAAAAAAAAAAAGAAATCTACCATTTAGTTTGTTTAAATACAGTTTTTAATTCTGCTGCAGTTTTCGTTTTTTTTTTTAACAAATTTAAATATTTTGCCTATTTAAGAAATCTCAATATTGGAGGTATTCTGTAAAAACCTCCCAATGGTCTATTGTGTTATCTTCAAAACGTGTTTACCATTTCACACATATTTGATTAAGTCTACTTTCCAGAAGCAAAGTCTAAGACAAAGATTTAGACGCATGTAATGTACTGTGAATGTGTTTTCAAAGAAAGCAGAAGAATCTGGGTGGGACTGGAAAAGGAGTTATGCAAGGATGTGGTCTCACAATCTTGCTTTAGTTGAATCCTACAAGGAATTATAGAATGTGAATTATATCACAGAGTTTTTCTTATTTTAAGGGAAGAGGTATGGCCTTTTGAAACCCCTTGTCAATTCATGAATTGCTATGGGCTTCTCCAGATGTTTGCAGTAGATATAACCTTCCTGGCCATGCAGCTCCCAGCCAAGGGCAATTCTTGGGAGAAGGGGCAGCTGTGAGCCATTAGCGGCCACTATTCAGCAGTTAAAGGGTAGTTGCACTTGCTCAGTAAATGGGATTTGGACAAAGTTTCTAGAGCCCCATTACATACAATTTTTCATTTTAACACTCATCTAACAAGATTATTATCCCTATTTTATGAGGACAAAATTAAATGTAAGAGATTAAATGATTAATTCAAGAGAAAACTCCAGTAGAGGATACAGCCCAGAATGAAATCTAGGACTTTCACTCTAAAACCAAGCCTTTACCTATTGAATCCTGCTTTGCATATGCAAAGGAGATCCTTATAGGAGTGAAGACCCTCCAAGCTGGAGGACAGAAACAATGATTTACTTGTCAGTGACATATTTTCAAATTAGGTAAGAAAATCACACACACACACACAATAGATTAAAATGTAAAAACACTAAAGATTCAGTTTTTAGTAATGATTTTGTTCTGCTCACCATTAGGAGAATCACCAAATTAAGAATGGGTATAGTACTAGCAAACATTATATGGTGTTGGCTACATGCTTATAATCATGCTGATACCTTTGAAGTTATTTTCGTATTTAATACTCCTTAACCTGATGAGATGGATACTATCGCTATTCCTACCAAATAAATGAAAAAGTGAGCTATAAAATTTTTGTCCTGCTCAAAGTCATAAACCAGGAATTTGCATATTTGGACTTGCACCCAGGTCAGCCTAATACTAGATTCTATGTAGTGACTAGATTCGACTAGTCAATGTCACTGGCAAAATGAATTGATGTATCTAATTCTGTACATAACAAAATGATTCTATTTCTAGGACAAATGTCTTATGAAAGAAATAGAACAAAAATCTCTCAGAAAGTGATAAAAATCTTAATGACATAATTCACACTCTATTTTTAAAATCACTCCAATTACTGAAATACAGTAAGGAATAAATCAAAGCACTATCATATATTTTGTCATAACAAGATAAGAAAAATTCAGACACACAGCAAGTGACTGAAAAAGAGAAAAATAGATACAACTCTAAAAGTAGAAATCTCTGACAACAAATGAAGAAACACCCATCTTTATACATAAGAATTTGAAAATATAAAGAAAATTATTTTTTAAAGATTTTATTTATTTATTTGAGAGAGAGAGAGAGACAGAGTGTGTGCACACAAGCAGCAGGGGAGGGGAAGAGGGAGAAGCAGGCTCCCAGATGAGCAGGGAGCCCGCCATGATGCAGGGGTTTGCAGGACCCTGATATCATGACCTGAGCTGAAATCAAGTTGGACTCTTAACCAACTGAGGTACCCAGGTGTCCCGAAAGTATAAAGAAAATTATTTTGGAATATGGAGTATGCTATAAAAATCATGTAATTTTGAAGGCTAAATTGCCAACAATAGAACTAAAAATAGAGAAGATTCTTATTAAAGTACAATCCATTCCTTTAAATAAATGCATTCCTTTTTTTTTTAAATGGAATCTTAAGGGCTCTTATCACAAGATTTCTAGATACATGAATTAAATATTAAATACTAAAGAACAAGTAATACAATACTAGAAAAGGCATTATCACTGTTTCAAAGTACACTCAGGGAGATATTAAGAAAGAGGAGGATGATAAAAGGGCATCATGTAAAAAAGTGCTAGTGGCTATAAACATTATTTACCACTAGAGCCTACCTCTTCACTGTGTATTCTATACAAAAGAGAAACTTTATCTGCAAAGCATCCCGCTGAGGGACTTGAATTGCTGAAAAGGTAAAGTGCTTGCTCTAGCATCAGAAAAAGGGAGGAGGAAGGTAGGGGAAAAGTAACCTGGGAGAGATAAGCCAAAATAACAGTGAAAAGTGTTGGAATGCTTGTGCTCTTCAGGGGGGAAAACTGGAGTGCTTTTGACCTATAGCAATTAACTACATAAAGAATTATTTCACTTCTTTCTAAGGGACTTTGCGGACACTCTAAATCTTAATTGAAAGCAAAACAAGAAACAGGAGTTAAAAAAAGAATGGAGTTTACATTTACTCTTAAATTCTTCTTAGAAATCTGGCATTATACTCTGAAAATATATCTGCATATGAAAATATGACTGTAATTCTATTTCTTTCAAAAGGATTTTTAACAGTCATACCATTCAACAATGGCCAACGAAGTTTCCAAACTGTATTTTGAGGAACCTTAGTTGCTGATGTTCCAGAAAAGTTCAAAATGAAGGACAAGAGAACTTTGCATGTAACTGTTTATATTGTAGTTCCATGAACAATTCAATTTGATACTAGAAATCAGTACTCTGTATGTGTATATTATTTTTAGTAGACTGCTTAAGTCACTTTGAAAACAACTGATGTAAGTAATCTACTAAAATTAATAGCTAAATCTGAAAGATTTAAAGAAATCAGTAAAAAGAAAGTTAGACCAAAACAAAACAAAACCCTTAATTTCTAAAAAAAAAATGAAGACAAGTGAAAAATCCAAGTTCATTATTATGGAAATAGCATTGAGGTTCAATGAAACTGCACTAGAAAAGAGCCCCAAGTCAAAGCTGGACAGTTCTAAAAACACACAGAAAACTGCTATTATGCCTAATTACCCCTCAAATTATAATACATATTTTTTGAAGTAATGAGATCTTGATGATAAAAAAAATGCTCAGACACAGCTGACTTCAAAATGTTTCTGAAGGTGACTTCAAGTAAGGATGATGCCTTTAAAATAACATATTTGCTGCATGCAGAAATTAAAAGATTCTAATAGAAAGAGAAACTTCTATTTAGAAAATTAGATGAACCATTCACATTATACTAAATGGTGTTTTCATGGACAACAAATAACTTCATATATTAAGTCTATAAAAAATGAAAATACTGAGGTTGTGATAATGTATAGTTATGGCACTGATCATTACAAAGATAATAAAACCGTTCCCAAGGTATAGAAGCAGAGTTTAGTATGCTCTATTTGTTTACATTAACATCTCATTGGGGGTCAAGAAGTATAAAACACAACACTAGAATCAGATGATTTTTTCACACAAACATGAAATTATAATACAGAAATGAATTATAATTTCATTTTAACAGCTAGAGCAACTTGATTATGTTAGTTTGGAAAAGAATGCTCAAATTAAAACTTGTCGAGAAAGTGTTTTTTGTTTTTAAAGTGCCAATGTAGAAGGATTAGACTGTAGACTTAGGATAAAATATTATCATATGATATGAAGGAACAGAATTGTGGTCAATAAGAAGTTTAAAAATGATATAAGACAACAACAAAAGTAAACCCCCTGAAATCCAAAGTCAGAGTTTTACAAAAATTGTTTTGGTTCAAAATAATTCTTAGAAAATGTTTTTGATCTATAAAGCCACCATAGACACTTGTGTATTTTTTTTATCATCAAGATCTCATTACTTCAAAAAATATGTATTATAATTTGAGGGGTAATTAGGCATAATAGCAGTTTTCTGTGTGTTTTTAGAACTGTCCAGCTTTGACTTGGGGCTCTTTTCTAGTGCAGTTTCATTGAACCTCAATGCTATTTCCATAATAATGAACTTGGATTTTTCACTTGTCTTCATTTTTTTTTAGAAATTAAGGGTTTTGTTTTGTTTTGGTCTAACTTGACAGTCCTCACAATTTTGTATTTTAGTTATTAAATTAAGAATATGTTAAATTTTCTAAAAAATATGTTCAGCCTTATTATACTCTATTCAGCCAAGCACCATCATATAACTACTACTTTTTATGGTTAAAATCAGAATATTTTTATTTGTTTGCTCACTAGTGATTTCTGAATAATTTGTTTTGAACATCACTTCTAGAACTGAAGTGAAAAATCCAGGATATATGTGATGATGAATTGAAAATGTTACTACATGTTTATTTGTGGTGACACACTGACCACCTTTTCACATAGGCCATTAAAATTAACTGTTGCAATATTTCCTAGGTTAAATTTTGTACATATAACTATCTACAAGTTTTCTTCAACTTAGATTTTATTAACATGAGTGCACACTTACAGCATTTTAACTACAATCACTGTGATTAAATATGCAACTTGAAACTTGAATTGTTGTTTCCTAAAGCCAGTTCAAAGCACCCTTAAAGAAAACATGCACTGAGTCTCTGGTGGCCTCCTCACATAACTCCTAGTTTAGGATTTTCCATATTCCTTGGTGGAGGAAATTCCACATTCCTAAGAACCCCTTAACTTTTCTTCCAGGTTTCTCAGTCCCTCCTTCTACTATGCACAACTTTCATGATATGGATAACCTAGTAACAACAGTTCATCAGTATTTTCTAGCTCTTTGGATTTAAACTGGCCACATCATACTTTTTTATGTTAAATAATATACATGTACTTTTCCTAATAAATCACACACACACACACACACAATTTCATAATTTAAAAAGATGGGAAAATTCCCATAATACTATCATAATAAATATACATGATTCTTATGAAATCATATTTATAATTGTATTATACAAGTTTGTATTTGATTTCTATTCCTAAAATTTCAACATAACCATAACATTTCATCTAATGAATACTTTTCTAACTCATTCCTTGACTATTAGATATTTAGTTTGCTTAAAACTTTTTAGTAAAATGAATCTGTCATGATAATTTATGAGGTAATAATTAGGCACTACACAAATCTCAATACCCAAGTTCTAAGAAGTAGCCAAACTCATTGAAAAGACTATACTAGAAGCTCTGGAAGGGGAAGGGAAGTTAGGAGAACTTTTAGGGGTAAGGAGGGGGATGAAAAGACACTAGAAGACTGAAAGGGGTTGCAGAAGTGGTGAGGATATAAGCTTTGTTCCATGGCTCAAACTCTTGGTGACGGTAAGACATCAAAGGGGTGGCTATCTGGGTGCCAAAGAGGCCAGCTTCTAGGCAGAGGGTGTCTCATTCCCTCCAAAGACAGACTTGCACAGAGAGTGTCAAGAAAGTAGCAGTCCCCTGAAATGGTACAGCGCAGGATATAGTCCAGTGCAGAACAATGGCTGATAATTTGAGGGGTGTCCCTGATTCATAGGTATTAAGTTAGGTTTCAGCAACCGCACAACTGGGTGAAGTCAGTAATAACAACTCAGGTTGAATTCCTACCTCTTCGGTAGAAAGGTGGTTCAAAAAAAAAAAAAAGAAGAAGGGAAAAATGAAGGGGGGGAATCGGAGGGGGAGATGAACCATGAGAGACTATGGAGTCTGAGAAACAAACTGAGGGTTCTAGAGGGGAGGGGGATGGGGGGATGGTTAGCCTGGTGATGGGTATTAAAGAGGGCACGTTCTGCATGGAGCACTGGGTGTTATACGCAAACAATGAATCATGGAACACTACATCAAAAACTAATGATGTAATGTATGGTGATTAACATAATTTAAAAAAAGGTGGTTCAAGAATAGAATTAGATTGACTTGAGGAAAAGAAGAGATATTTATTACATAGCTGAATATTTGGACTAAGATTCAAAACCACTAAATAACCTACTCTAAAAAGAAAGTCTTTCTGGGCGCCTGGGTGGCTCAGTGGTTAAGCGACTGCCTTCGGCTCAGGTCATGATCCTGGAGTCCCAGGATCGAGTCCCGCATCGGGCTCCTTGCTCAGCAGGGAGTCTGCTTCTCCCTCTGACCCTCCCCCCTCTCATGCTCTCTCTCTCTATCTCATTCTCTCTCAAATAAATAAATAAAATCTTTAAAAAAAAAAAAAGAAAGTCTTTCTGTATATCACTTTATCTTTCTGGATTTTCCCACTGACAATTTCATGGTAGTGGAATTGATATGTCAGTGGATAGGGACATTTTTCATAACCCTGGAAATGTATTGCCAAATTGCTTATTCAAAAGTGTGACCAATTAACATTGCCATGGTCATCATATCCTAGCTAGATTTAAATGATACCATTAGTGTTGTTTGATTTATCTTTTATGTTTTAGCCCATTGGCAAAAAATAAAAAAAAGTGTCTTATATTTCTTATATTTATTTACTTCAAAACTAGTGAAGTGAAACTACTGTCCTTGTTCTTTTTTAAAAAAACAACTTTAATGAGATATGGTTTCTATAAAATGAACTACAGCCAATTAAAGGGTGGTATTTGACGAAACCACCATAATAGAGTTACAAAATCTTACCATCACACCTACTGATTTCTGTGCTTCCTTGCAATTCATCCTTCCCAGCCCCAACTTAACCACCAGTTTGCTTCTATCAGAATAGAATAGTTTACATCCTAAAAATTCATGTATCATTCAGTATGTATTCTTTGTGCTTCAGTATGTATTCTCCCAACTTCTTTCATTCAGCATTGTAATTTTTGAGAATTTAGTATCAGTATTTCTCTTACATAAATTATTTTCAGTCTTTTTCTCATTTACCTTTGAATCTTTATCAATATATGCCATTATTAAATTTTCATTAAAGATATCAGATGGAATTTTAGTATTTTTAAAATAACAAAATGTTACTACTTTTCCCTCTTATAGTAATTAAATCCTAAGTTAGAAGCCATAAGAATGAAATTTGGAAAACACTTCTATAAAATTATACTATCATATTTATATTTAGATAATTTAATATTTTAAGGGAAGTGAATATTTACTCATTCTTCTGTCTACATTCAGTCAAAAAGGGAAGTAGGATGCTCCATGAATACTGGGGTTTTATTGTTACTTTTGAAGATGTATAATAGAGCTGCAATTGTGACATATGGGAATCAATTTTCTAGTCTTTATTTTTGTTTTTATTTTGTTTGTAAACCTACAATATTTCATTTATTTATTTTTAAATGTTTGACTCTATAACACTCAAAGGGTAACAAAAAGCCACACTGATCTGAGGTAAATGCTCAGACTTAAGCATAACTTTTATCAGTCCAAGAATTAAACAAAACCACCAAATGATGTAAGTTTGTTTAATTATGATCTATTAGAATACAAATACTTTATTAATTGGTTGTGTTCACTTATATGAGAAATCATATTTGACTTATATTGTTTTCAGTTCAGCACCTTTTTTGGGAACATAAAATCAAATAACATCTATAAACAGCACAGTTTTAATAAAATGGAAAATCATCATCATTACTTTTAAGTTTAAAAGTTTTAGAAGTAATGGAATTGTAAAGAACATTGTAATTGTTCCAGAAAAAAATCAATTTTTCATTTTTTTTTCTTTAGAATAAGAGAGAGAGAGAGAAGGAAAATATTCTACAGCTAACCATTATAACACAGACAATCCTGAAGGTTTGGGTAATCACAACTATGATTTCCTATTTTGATATTCATGGTGATCACATTACCTATAAAAAAAAAAAACCAAAGAAAGAAAGACATTTTGCTGAGCTCCCCTTAATTACCAGATACTATATTCCACATTTAATCTATATTGTCTCATTCAAGCCTCCAACAATGATAAGGGAGAAGTATTATCTTCATCTTGCAACCTAGGAAACCATTGTTTAAAGTGGCTAAATAAGTTCCACAAATTCAGCCAGGGAATGAAAGCTGCACTTTAGTTCTGCCCTTTATATAGTTAGTCACTAAATCACTTCTTCAGCTTTTTCTTCTCTATGTAAAATAAACCAGTTCCTTCAATCATTCCTTAATGGATAGAACAATCAAACATCATTAATCCTACCCTCCATATCCTCTCTAAATTCTCTTTTTTTTTTTATTGAGTAGTCTCCACACCCAGTGAGATCAAGACCTGAGCTGAGATCAAGAGTTGGATGCTTAACCGGCTAAGCCACCCAGGTACCCCTAAATTCTTTTTTTATTTTCCATTTTTGGAACACCAAGATAAAGCTTACCAAAATTCTGAAATGATACTAAACATGTTTAAAATGCTAGATATCAACAAAGAAAATCTGGCCTCTTACAGCTTTAACAGGAATTCTAGACACCTAATTCCACTTTGGGGATCAGGATATGGGAAGTAGGAGTAAGTATGGAGGAAAGAAATTTGTGTCTATATTACATATCATTCTTGATTAAGAACTATTAGAAACAGAAATGGGTCATCAGCAAGATATTTTACTCTAACCACATAATAGTAGTTATGGCCACAAAGGGATGTTAATAAAAATAGACTTTCTTTAAAGGCAGTATACCTCTGGGACAGAAGCTATTTCCTCACAGTTTTAACAGGAACTGAGATCATTATAAAGCATTAGAAGGTTGGGTTTTGGTACATTAAACAAGCAACTGGATTCACTTATTTTCAGACAGAGGTTTCATTAACCTGTTAATGTTTATTCATGCCAATTCTTAACGGACCAAAAATAGCTAAAATTCTATTGAGACCAATATTCTTCAAGCAGCATCAACACCTGTACTTGTAAGAAGTAGATACAAAGTTTCTCTGCCCAGTTTCAAACCACTAACATAATTTTTTTTCCAATCATCTCTCTCTTTAGTCCCAACTCACTCACTCATTTAATCTTTTCTCTTTCCCTCTTCCCTGGTTTTAAATTATTTTTTAATAAACTTTTTTTAAATTTGCATAGCAATAACAGCTAACATAGTGAATACTTATAATGTCAGAGGGACTATGCTAAATCCTGTATGTACATTATCTCTTTTAATACTCACAAAACCACATGACACAGTCACTGCTTTCTCCCCTGGCTTGTAATGGTTGAACAGCTTCTTTACTCTGTGAGTGGCAGAACTGAGCTTTGAACTCATTCACTCCAGAGCCTAAATACCTCATCACTAAACTATACTGCCTTTTCCAACTAAGTCATAACCAATTTCTTACAAAGGTTTACGGTAAAAAAAAAAAAAAAATCCATTTTGCAAGTGATTTCAGAAACCAGAAAACTTGTTATTAATACCGGTGTGGTTTTGGTTGTTAGGGTTTTTAGACAGTTTTTCAAATAAAACAAATCAGAATCGAGTCACTGAGAAAATAATCTGACACTAAAATTGGAAGAAAAGATAGGAAGCAATTAGTGAGCAGCTTTGTAAATGTTAACTCTTTGCTGGCAAGCACTGTGTCATATTTGGTGTGGTATCTCTGAATGTAACACTTGCCTCACAGAAGATGTGAGTTAAATGAATCATGTAAACAATAACTTGAACCTTGAAAATTTGGACTAGATTGTCTTATATTTTAGATTCTTAGTTTTAGATCCTCAAAGGAAAAAAACATAAACAACAAACAATCCTGTGTTCATTTCATGCTTTGTTCAAACTCTTCATGTTTGAAAATTTGTTTAATTTTAGAATTTCTTTCAGATCAATGAGAAATAAAATATGTCAGAATATGTGTGCTAATTCTAAAGCTTAAAAATGGATTTATTTATAATGTTTACAGTTTATTTTTATGTTTTTTAAAGATTTTTTTATTTATTTGAGAGGGAGAGAGGAAGAGAGCAGAAGAGGGAGAAGCAGACACCCTGCCCGGAGCAGGGAGCCTGATGCAGGGCTCGACCACAGGACCCTGAGATCATGACCTGAGCCGAAGGCAGACGTTTAATGACTGAGCCACCCAGGCGCCCTTAATGTTTACAGTTTATAGTAATAAAAATGATAATGTTCTTTATATGAAATCATTGCAAGCTGCACTGGAGACCCTGCTAATTACACCTTACTACCCCCTACCCATGACTGATCAATATTTTGGCTCTAACAGTTTCAAAGAGGTAAAATTTTAAACATACAGACAACATTTGTATATTTTGCCATTTGAAAGAAATTGTCATATAATTGAAAAATTAGCTGTCTTCTCCCATCTACTGCCTTTTTCCTACACTAGGTCTCAGTACAATGAGAAAACCAGATGGGACCATGAGTATGTTTACTGTATCCTGACTTTGATATGCAAATTTCTGTTCTAAAAGAATGAGAAATGAACTGACCGCCAGATATGCTCATAAGAGAATTCCTCTATGAGAGAGAGAGAGGAGACTGTGAACTCAGAGGGATAAGCTTTGACATTTTACTTTCCTATGTAATGTACTCAAATGCAAAATACTGTCTAGATTAAAATGCATAAAAAATCAATTTCAGGGTATAAAGTGTAAATGTTGCAATAGATTCATTCTGCTAGTCTTACAAATGATTCTTTACTCAGGCTGATATTTGTCTTTATGAATAATTGAATTTTATAACTCCTTAGCAGAGAAAATGAGATATTTCTCTATTTGAGTATTTTTATCTAAATGAATATAAGTAGAAAATAACTTTAAGAGAAATACTATAAAAAAGTTCTTAAAAACCCTAAGAATTTACTTCTAAAGGTAATATAATACAAAACTGAAAAATGTATTTTCTCTGACAGTAGTTTTTAATTCTGCTTGCTTATATTATATCTAATGTTTCACCAAATTAATATATAGTAATAATATCAGAACATGAAAAATGGGTTTTAGAAGACAAATTATAAAAATAAAAATAAGTAATATAAGAATAAAGTCCTTGAAATCTAAATAGGGTTCTGATTATGAGGAATTCCTTATGGGAAAGAAATTCAAATTTGGAAAAAACAGATGTAAAGGCAAAATAAAATTATAAATTAAAACATGTAAAATATTTAATATGTAAATTAGAAATTAAACAGGAAAAGTATAAAAATATTTTATATGACTTAATCCTACAAAACTTGACAGTACGAATAACTACAAGTAAAATAAAAATAGAAAGTGAGTAAAAGTAGAGAACTTTTTCATATACTCATTTTATGTAAGATATATACTATAAAGCCTATTAGGCTGAAAAATGTTACTGTAATGTAATGTTAAAT
Source organism: Neomonachus schauinslandi (assembly GCF_002201575.2). Classification (NCBI taxonomy): domain Eukaryota; kingdom Metazoa; phylum Chordata; class Mammalia; order Carnivora; family Phocidae; genus Neomonachus; species Neomonachus schauinslandi. The sequence continues at coordinate 43,819,733 of NC_058403.1, read as the reverse complement.
GGGAATTTTCCCACAGTCAGAAATTCCCACAAAGAGCTAACTGGAATTTCATCACTGTTAGGAATTTATACTCCTAACTCACAAACTTTAACATTTGGGGCCAGCTATCTCAAAAAAATGGATTATTAGGATTCACCAGTTTCAATGTCCCTAGTCATCATAACAATAATGAGTGATGAAAGAGAATGGTCTTTGGGGGTGATGTGAAGTGAGGCAGTGAAAAGAATCCTTTATAAATGTAATGTTAAATTTCCTTAAAATACAGGTTAAAAAGCTTAAAATATCTCCTCTCATCTATTAAATCAGATCTATTTCCTCTTCTAAAACGTTGGTGAGCCCTTGGGTCCACAGACAGTTTAATGCTGCCCACGCACGAAAAGAATGACCAAAATAGAGAGAGGGAGGTGCTGAGGCAAGAAGCTCTAATGTGTATACCTGTCTTCCTATTCTTTGATGAAGTAAGGATACAAGCTTTCCTTGGATGGCATGCATACATACGTCTCCTGAACCTAAGCAGACCACTAATACCCACTCAAGCAAGTTACCACAAGGAAAAGCCACCCCAAATGTAGTCTTGTTTCTTAAGTTTTTATTTAAATTTCAGTTAGTTAACATACAGTGTAATATTAGTTTCAGGTATACAATATAGTTATTCCACCTAACAAGTAGTCTTTTGGGTGTTTAGTGAAGAATAAAGAGATAAAAAAAATGAGGGGTGCCTGGGTGGCTCAGTCGGTGATGCGTCTGGCTTCAGCTCAGGTCATGATCTCAGGGTCCTGGGATCAAGTCCAGTCGGACTCCCTGCTCAGCAGGGAGCAAGCTTCTCCCTCTCTGTTTGCCCCTCCCCCTGCACACACACACACTCTCTCTCTTTCTCAAATAAAATCTTAAAAAAAAAATGAAGTTGAATCTTGATTTGCCTCTTCAGTGATTGGAGAAATGGGACACCAATGACATCGCTCTCAGAGGAAAGCATACAGCACACAGGGCAAGCACTAGCCCTGAGAGACGAGCTACACAGAGGATATCAAGGGTGAGTATCAGCCTAAGAAGCAGCAACAACCAACAAAAAGAAGACTGCAATCTCACTGAGTCCTGTAAAAACACATTTGTCTGCTCCTGACATATCACAGATGGAGCTGGTATCTACAAGTGGGAGGGAAAAGGGGTGTCTGGAAGCCAACTCACACCCCAGTACTCTCAAAGCACAAGAAATGTCAGCACAGATGGTATATGTAGAAAAGCTTTGATTGGAATTTGAGATTGACATTTTAAAATGAATAAGTAATAGAATAAACTAATAACCCAAGTGTCTGAAAAGTTATGGTATCTGTCCAAAAAAAGAGTCAAGGAAGAGCCCCTAAGTGAGGAAAAAAGGTGAGAAATTCCATTACAACACAACTAGGAGCAATTACTGGAAAAAAGTAAAAACAATATGTTGTTTAAGTAATACTAGATTGTAATGCCTCAATAAACTAGTTACTCTATTTAATGGGACACTTAGAATAACATTATTATGTTCTATCTTGCTGGATAACAGTATGGATCATGAAACTCATGTGTATATCTCTGAGAAATGGCACAATAAATGTATTGCTCAAGTGTGTAGCACCCCCAGAAATAATTATGCTGCCTCATAAACCAGAGCATTGGAAAAATGCATTCATTCAACAAATGTTTTTTCAATGCCTCACATGCACCAAGCAAAATTCTAGTTATAGTGATCTTACTGATGAGTGAACAGAGTCAGACATATCCCTGTTCCCGTACTGCTCTATTACACTGGGGATAAACCATAGTGAAGGAGGAACTCTCTGAAGAAGCGATACTGGAAATAAAATCCGAGTAAAAAGTCATCAGCCATGTTATGATGTAAATGGTAGGGGAAGGAGAGAAGGTATTGTAGTCTGAATTGTGTCCTCCAAAATTCATAAGTTGAAGCCCCGACCCCCAGTGTGACTGTATTTGGAAATAGAACCTTCAAGAAGGTTACTAAGAGGAAGTAAAGTCACAAGGGCAGGCCCCTAATAAAGTAATACTGATGTCCCTGTAAGAAGAGGAAGAGACATTAGGAGTGTACATGTACAGAGGAAAGGCCATGTGAGGACACAGCAAGAAAATAGCCATCTACAAGCCAGGAAGAGATGTCTCACCAGAAACCAGTTCTTTTTGGCAACCTGATCTTGGACTTTCAGCCTCTAAAACTATGAGAAAATAAATTCTTGTTGTGTAAGCCACCTATTCTGTGGTATTTTATCATGGAAGCTCTAGAAGAATACTATAGAAAGGGAGATACTTAAGACAGAGAAAACAAATAATGCAAAGGCCCTAAAGAAAGAAGCAGCTGGGGGAGCTCTCCAAATCAAGTGATGTGAGTAGAAATGTACTCATATGAAGTATGACAAATGTAAGAGGTGAAGTTGCAGAGGCAGGCAAGGGGCTAGATCACGGGGGCAGGGAAAGACTACCAGACCAGACCATGAATTGGAATTTTAAAGATACCATAAAGCTAATGAAAGATAAAAGACAAGACCAGCTGCTCCTAGGAGAATGGACTGTTGAAGTTCAAACATGGAACTGTGAGGCTATTCCAGCCAGATTTGACCTATGAAGTTTACAGGGATCAAGAGGAGGGAAGAGATTTGGGGTAAATTTTGACGGTAGGATCTATGAAACTTGTGATGAATCAATAAGAAAAAAAAAAAACAGTTTCCTAGTTTTGCCCACTCTGGCTGCAAATTTATTCATTCTAAGAGTCAAACAGGAACCACAAGATTTAGATATCTGTGCCAAAGTTTATTTATAGCTTGCGATTCATTAAAATAAACATTTTGTTGACGACTTAACCACAAACTTGTATAAAGATTATATTCAAATTACATAAACACAATTAAAAAAATAAACCCTAAAGGTAAGTCTTATAATACTTTCGTCAGATCTCCTTCAGCAAGTAACTTCTTATCCACGTGACTAGAAGTTACTATATTAGTGTTATCTCTCTTTGCTAATCTCTCCTTGTGAAACCTCTCCTATAGACTGCACAGAGCTTTTATTCCATAAGTCTAGATAATAGAATATGTATTTCTCACTTCAGGACCCAATGGCTGATCACAATAATTTAATTCTTTAGTTTCTATCCTTGTTACCATTGATTGTTATAGTTTTGTGTCTCCATCCTGCATTTCCTTGACCCTTTATCCATGTTACAACAAACTGAGATACTGTGCAGGCCTGTTTCAGGTTACTGTAAACTGGACTGCCCTAGAATGATACATTTTTCTAGTTTGGCCAGGGTTATATGCTATGTTGCCCTGTCATTTTGATATAATGACCAGATCTATTAGCTTTTTGTACACATTATTCGTATCTTATTATTGCAAATAGATCTAGCTACATCTGTATTATTCATCTCCTAATACTTATTCTGGGGGGTTGCTGAGATCATTTGATCTAACCTGGACTTGGTAGGGTGACTCTGCTTCAATCTGTAGATCTGGCTGGGTTTGGCTCTGCATTATAGTCAGGGTTCAGTCTACTCCAGCAAATACTAGCTTTTCATGGTATTGGCAGAGGTGCAAGAAAACAAAAAAAACCCAAGCTAGGCTTTGTGAGATACAGACGCAGAACTGTATTTTTCTTGAGGTGAAAAAAAATGTCTATTTTCAGATCCTCTGCCCATTTTTTTAAATAAGATTGTTTGGTATTATTGAGTGTATGAGTTCCTTATATATTGGATATTAACCCTTTACCAGATGTATGATTTGCAAATATGTCCTCCCATTTAGTAGGTTGCCTTTTCATTTTGTTGATGGTTTCCTTCACTGTGCAGAAGCTTTTGAGTTTAATCTAGTTCTAATTGTTTATTTTTGCTTTTGTTGCCATTGCTTTTGGAGGAAGATCCAAGACCAATATCAAGGAGCTTACTGCATATGTTTTCTTCTAGTTTTATGGTTTCGGGTCTTTAATTCAAGTTAAGTCTTTAATTCATGTTAAGCTAATTTTTGGGTATGGTGTAGGATAGTGATCCAGTTTCACTCCTTTGCATGTGGTTGTCCAGTTTTCCCAACACCATTTATTGAAGAAACTATCCTTTCCCCACTATACATTCTTACCACCTCTGTCAAAAATTAACTGACCATATATGGATGGGTTTATTTCTGGGCTCTCTACTCTGTCCCATTGATCTATGTGTCTGCGTTTATGCCAATATCATATTGTTTCAATTACTATAGCTTACTAATATAGTTTCAAAGTCCAGAGTGCTAACCATTACACTATGGGGCTGGCACTGATATAGTTTCAAATCGGGGTGTATAATGTCTCCAGATTTGTTCTTTCTCAAATTGCTTTGGCTCTCTGGGATCTTTCACAAAAGAATTCCACAGAAATTTTAAGGTTGTCTGGTCTCATTCCATAAAAAATACCTTTAAAATTTTGGTGCTGCATTATCAAATAGAATGCATTAAATCTGTAGGCTCCTTTGGGTAATATGGATATTTAAACAATATTATTCCTTCTCCATGAGCATGGAATATTTTTCCATTTATTTGAGTCTTCCTCAATTTCAACAACATCTTATACTTTTCAGTGTACAGATCTTTCACCTCTTTGGAGAAATTTATTTCTAGGTATTTTTTTGATGCAATTGTAAACTAAATTGTTTTACTAATTCCTGATAGTCCATTGTTAGGGTATAAAAATGCAACAGATTTTTGTATATTGGTTTTGTGTCCTGCAACTTCACTTAATTCACTTATTAGTTTTAACTGTTTTTGGGTGGTCTTTTGGGTTTTCTATATTTAAAATCATGTCATCCACAAAAGTGAGTTTTACTTCTTCCTTTCCAATTTAGATGCCTTTTCTTTCTTTTTTATGCTTACCTGCTCTGGCTAGAACTTCCAATACTATGTTGAATAAACGTGGTAAGAAGGGACATCCTTTGCTTGTTCCTAATCTTAAAAGAAAAGGTTTCAGTTTTTCACTGTTGAGTATGATCTTAGCTATGGGTTTATCATATATGGCTTTTCTTACATTGAGGTTCATTCTGTCTATACCTATTTTGTTGAGAGTTTTTATCATAATGGCTGTTGAATTTTGTCAAATGTTTTTTCTGAATCTACTGAGAAAATCATGATTTTATCCCTCATTTTGTTGATGTGGTGTATCATGTTGACTGATTTGCAGATGTTGAACCATCCTTACATCTCCAGAAAAAATCCCACTTGATCATGGTGTATGATCCTTTTAATATATTTCTGAATTCCTTTTGCTAATATTTCATTAAGAAATTTTGTAACTCAAGGGATATTAGCCTATAATCTTCTTTCTTTGTGATGTCCTTGTCTGGTTTTAGTATCAAGGAAAGCCTGGCCTCATAAAATAAGTTTGGGAGTGTTCCCATATCTTCAATTTTTTGGAAGAGTTTGAGAAGAATAGGTATTAAATCTTTGAATGTTTGGAAGAATTCACCAGTGAAGCTGTCTTGTCCTGTACTTTTATTTGTTGGGATGTTTTTGATTATTGATTCAATTGCCTTAACTAGTAACTATTCTATTCAGATTTACTATTTCTTCATGATTCAATCTTGGAAGATTGCATGTTTCTAGGAATTTATCCATTTCTTCAGGTTGTTGAAGTTGTTGGCAAATAATTTTTCACACTAATCTCTTAATGATCCTTTGTATTCCTGTGATATCAGTTATAACTTTTCTTTCATCTCTGGTTTTATTTATTTGGACCTTTTTCTTTCTTTCTTTCTTCTTTCTCTCTCTCTCTCTTCCTTCCTTCCTTCTTTCTTTTTCTTTCTTCTTTCTTCCCTTCTTTCTTTCTTTCTTTTTTTCTTTCTCTTTCTCTTCCTTTTTCCTTCTCTCTCTCTCTCTCTCTCCTTCCTTCTCTCCCTCCCACCCTCCCTCCCTTTCTTTTCCTTCTTGGCTAAAGGTCTGTCAAATCTGTTTATCTTTCCAAAGAACCAGCTCTTAGGTTCACTGGTCCTTCCTACTTTTTATTTCAGTCTCTATTTCATTTATTTCCACTCTTTATTATTTCCTTCCTTCTACCAACTTTGAGCTTCATTTATTCTTTTTCTAGTTCCTTTAGGTGTAAGTTTATTTATTTAAAAAAAATTTAAGACTTTATTTATTTGAGAGAAAGGGAATGAGAGAGAGAAAGTATGAGAGGAGGGAGGGTCAGAGGGAGCAACAGACTCCCTGCTGAGTAGAGAGCCTGATGTGGACAGGATCCTGGGATTCCAGGATCATGACCTGAGCCAAAGGCAGACACTTAACCGACTAAGCCACCCAGGCTCCTGGTGTAAGTTTAGATTGAGATTTTTCTTGTTTCATGAGGTGAGCCTGTATTTCAATAAACTTCCCTCTTATAACTACTTTTGCTGCATCCCATAGATTTGGTATGCTGTATTTCCATTTTCATTTGCTCCAGGTATTTTTTGTATTTCTGCTTTGATTTCTTTGTTGACCCATTGATTGTATAGCAGCATGTTGTTTAATCTCCACATGTTTGTGAGCTTTTCAGTTTTCTTCTTGTGATTAATTTCTAGCTTCATAACATTGTTGGAACAGATGCTGAATATGATTTTAATCTTCTTAAATTTACTGAGACTTGATTTGTGGCCTAACATATCATCTATCCTGGAGAATGTTCCATGTGCACTTGAAAAGAAGATGTTTTCTGCTATTTTTAAAGGAATGTTCTGTATATATTTACTACATCCCTTACTATTATTTTATTGCTGTCAATTTCTCCCCTTAGGTTTGTTAATATTTGCTTTATATATATATAGGTGTTCATATGTTGGTACATAAATATTTACAATTGCCATAACATCTTGTTTGGTTAACCACTTTATTATTATGTAATGCCCATCTTTGTCTTTCATTATAGTCTTTGTTTTAAAGTCTATTTTGTCTGATATAAATATAGCTACCTCAGCTTTCTTTTGGTTTCTATTTGCATGAAACATTTTTTTCCATCACTTCACTTTCAGTTTGCATGTTCTTATATCCAAAGTGAGTCTTTTTTATGCAGCATATAGGTGGGTCTTATTTTTTCATCCATTTGGCCACCCTACATCTTTTGATTTGAAAATTTAGTCCATTTACATTTAATCATTGGCAGTTATGTATTTATTGCTACTTTGTTAATTGTTTTCTGGTTGTTTTTATACTTTCTGTCTGTCCCTTTCTTCTCATCTTACAGTCCTGTGGGACTGCAATTACAAACCTTGCGGTCCTCCAGAAAGGAATGGAGCCTGCTTAAGATTCTCTCTCTCCCTCTATCCCTGCCACCCCCCCCCACCCCGCACTCTCTCTAATAAAATAAAAAGCCAGGCAAAAGAGTGCATATTG